>NC_041381.1:35844559-35850083 GCF_002162155.2 Triticum dicoccoides | reverse complement strand
CGCCCCGTCGCCGCACCCCGCCCCGTCGTCGCCGGCCCGTCCCGCCGTCACCGCCCCGTCCCGTCGCCGCCCCATCGTCGCCTCGCCGGTGAGCTCACCCCGGCCGCCATGTTCACACGCATACACATGTACATACACTACACACACACACAGACACACACACACATTATAGAATTTTAGTTATAGAATTTTTTCTGTTTTTTAGTTATAGAAATGTTAGAAATTGTTCTGTTTTGTAGTTATAGAAATATTTTTAGAATTGTTAGTTATATAGAAATATTTTTTAGATATAGAAATATTTATAGAAATGTTTACAGTTTTTCTATTTTTTAGTTATAGAAATATTAGAAATGTTAGTTATGTAATCAAAAATGTTAGAAATTTTAGAATTAGTTCTAGTTAGATGAATTAGATTAAGGTCAAATTGTTAGAATTTGCATATATAGAATGTTAGATTAATGTTACTTTTTGCGGGCATATAGTATTTGTTCTCGACGATATGCCCGGCCCGCATCCTCGCCGTCGACTTCGTGACGACGTCATGCTTCAGAGGACCCATGTCCGGGACTGGGCTCCGCCGGGCTGGCACTGGGAGGTCCTACCTGGAGGGGCAACCCTGATATCCTTTGGTGGCGTTCGCGTGGGCCACATTAGGTGTAGAGGAAGCCGGCCCCGCCGGAGGTGGTGCGTCGCCGTGTCAGGGAGGAAGACGAGCACGTCCATCACTACATGGCTGCTATGGACGACGTCAGGTTCTCCAGTACTTGGCAGGTTCTTTGGGCAGATGACCGGAGATATGATCCTGTGATGGTTCCTTCTCCTTGGGTGTCCACCGCCCGCTCCCCAGGAACCGCGAGTGGCGCCCTAGATTCTTCTATAGTACTCGATCTTTATTAGGTACCTAGCCAGTGATGTATTCGATATATAATATTCGAGACGATGTATTCGAGATTATATATATTATTCGAGACGATGATGTATTCGAGATTATATATTAATCGAGACGATGCATATATATTATGTACTATATGATTCAGTTTTTCCTTATTGATTGCATCCATCCATTGTAATTTGAATACTAAATTGTTTTATATTTCTTCTGTATTAGTAAAGTAAAAGCTATGGCGGACAATACCGGCAGAGAGAGAGAAGAGGAATTGTTCGACATCATACACAGCCCTCACAGGCTAGATGATCTGAATGAAGCAGATGACGGCTCTCAATATCTGAACAATACCGGAGAGGGTGATGAAAAGATATTCGATCTTGACGACCGAGCTGATGAAGTCATGAACTATGATTATGATTATGATGACACAGACAATGTTTGTGATGACACTGACAATGCTGACCTTCAAATAACAAGGACTACCGGCGAGGTATATATTTATATAAGCATGCATCATGGTGATCATCACATGTTTTTTTATTGAAGATATATTAACGAATCGATCTTTCTCCTTTAAGCCCTCCGGATCGAGCAAATCTGCTTCTACAGACAGCAAGACAAAGCAAGGCCCGGGCAGATTGTTGATGGATGGTGTAAAGTACCACATCGAATCCACCAAACTTAGTGGCGAACCCCTCATGCCTAAGAACGTTGCGGACAAGTGGAGTCATCAGTACGGAGTTCTTGTGAAGGACAAACTCCCGATCTCCATTCAAGAATGGAAAGAGCCAAAGACTAAATGTCCAGGTGTTACTTGGGTCGACAACAGAGCCAAAAAAGACCTTTTGAAATCACTGATGGAACATTTCACCCTACCAGATCATTTCGCTGAAGCAGATGTGGAGAAAGTCAAGGCCGCTGCTCTTAAAAAGATGGCAATTGCATTCAACACCCACAAGAAAACTGTATGGTCCAACTACCTCGCTAATGAAAGGAAGACTCCATATTTCACGGGAACAATAAAGAAGCAAAGAGAACACTGGGAAGATTTCGTGACCTTCAAGGATTCAGAATTATCTAAGGAACGGTCGAAGAAAAACAAGGCAAATGCCGCAAAAAAGACGTAGTTCCATAGGCTGGGTCCAGGTGGCTACGCGGTGGGATTACCTAAGTGGGATAAGTATGAGCAAGAGATGGAGGATGCAGGGGTCACTCCGGTTACTAGGAACTGCCCCCCAGGTGCAGAACTTGGTTCTATGCGCATGGGGGGGCGCTGGACCCGAAGACAGGCGAAGTTTCACAGAAGGCAAATTTAAAAGGAGCCAAACAAAAGATAATTGACGCAATAGAAGAAGCTCGAAGGGGGGTGTTCACGCCCAACAAAGAGAACGACGAGCTTACACGCGCCCTGGGAAATCCTGAACACCCGGGAAGAACACGAGGCAAGGGCGTTATTCCCTGATATGAGGGCTTTTCAGAATGGAACGAGGACTACAGGACCCGTGCAAGAAGGAAGATGGAGGTGGAGAAGAAAAGGAAGCTGGAGGAGGAGTAGAGGAAGCAGGATGCAGAACGCCTTCATGGCCTAGAAGCAAGGCACGCGGACCTGGCACTCAAATTCCAGCAGCAGTAGAAGATCGACTCACTTAGCCAGGAAAGGGGGTCTCACCAGCGGCAGCAGCAAGCGGATGATCGTCCAACATTGGATAAGACTGTCCCATCCATGCCGAGAAGCAGCATTGGTTCTGCCCCCGGTGACACACTGCTGGATACATACCCTGTGGATGACATCATAGAGAACACTAACTGTGAGCTACACTCCAAAATGAACAACATATCCATGAAGATGGCGGACGGTGTTGCTTTTCCAGTTACCCCTGAAGCAACCTTCCATTGCATCCCGATTCAGAGGGCTATGCTCGTGTCATGGTTGATGAAGTGGTGGACCCATATTTGGGGCTACAGCTTGACATTCGTGGAGGTGAAGACGAGCGCACACTGGGAGAGGCCATATATTGTATCATCCTATGGAGAAAGGATTGCATCATCTTTCGAAGTCCACCGACATCGCGTCGTCTGCCGACTCCTCGAAGTCCGCCACCGAGTCAGCAGACTCCCGCTCCTCCAAGTCCACGAACGCGTGAGCTGACTCCTCTGGTTTCAAGTTCGGCACAACATCATGCCACTTCTCCGGTTTCAAGTCCGGCACCGTGTCAGGCCACACCTCCTGCTTCAAGTCCGGCACATCATCAGGCCACTTCTCCTGGTCCAACTCAGCCACGTCAGCCGTCTTTGCCGTCTCAGCAATCGCAGAAGAGACATGTCGCAGCTATGGTGCATAGCGGTACGAGTCAAGGTAGTTCAGGAAGTACAGACGGAGACAAGCGATATAAATATGGTCCAAGCCTCGCTCCTCTTCCTAAGAGGCCTTACGACATGACTAAGGAGCAAAACGCAACCATAGTGCAAGCCCAAGTGGACGCCCATTTTGGACCGAAACCGGCACCGCTGCCAAAGGAGAAAGTGCCTGAGAAAGTAATTGACCACTTCATTCATATGGCTAGAGAACCAGCTCCCAAGCCTGTTGTCTCGGACTATGAGCGCCAAATAAAGAAACTACATCGAGAACGGCTAAAGAAGGAAGCGAGCTCGATCTCGAGCCAACAAGCAGCTAGCAAAAAATGCGGGAAAACTGTCCCCCGGTTGGGAGAACAGGCGGCACAAGCGATCCCCCCGCTTGTTGTGCCAACAACACATGAGAGGAGTACGCGCGCCAAATATTATTGTGGGCAAACCGTTAGCGTTCCCAGCATGGTGATGTGGTAATAACGGAGGATCATATAATGCAGACTGAAATGCTCAATATCTCTGTTGGACCACTCCTCGAAATCGAACCCATGTCTCCGCTTAGAGAATAGGAAATAGCATGGAAATATGTCCGGGGCCAACCTTTGGTCCATCTAGACAAGGTCAAGGACCTCCCAACAAGAATGTATGAATTGCATCAATGATACATGAACATTACCAAGATTTCCAATCGAGAGTCCCTCATGGTGAATGTCAAGAATGAGCATTATTACCATGAGAAAGCTCTGGCCATTGAGTATCCAGAACTATTTCAGTTATTCAATCAAGATGCACTCGGCAAGTCTATCGTCAGTTGCTATTGTCTGTAGATTTATTTCTGTAATTTAAGTCTCAAGCTAGTTATGTAGTGATAATTTTGATCAATCATTATATGTAATTATCCTCACTATATTCTTTTTCTGTGGTATCATATGCAGGATGAAGATGTATGAAATGAAAAAATCTGGACGCTATGGCATTGGGTTCATTGGCCCAAATACCATTAATGAGGACACATGGCAGATTGAATTTTGTCAAGATGGTGTAGAGCAAAGCATGCTAGAGTTCTTGAAGCGCCTCAATACCAATGAAGATATACTACTTCCTTACAACTTCCCGTGAGTCACACTGTCTTGTACTACAAATTCTGTTTTTGCTTACTAGCTGGCTAGATAAGTGTATACGGTTTACGATAGTTGATTAATTTTATGCACATGCCCGCTTAATTAAGACATGCAAACGTGTGCGCGTGCAGTTTGCACGGGTCTTGTTAGACATTAAAGTTGCCAAAGGAAAAGTTGAATTACTGGACTCACTAACTAAAGCAGATAAAGACTTCACCATCGTGAAGGGAATAGTCAACAGGTAATTTCAATCATTATTAACTATATCTCGGCCTATTATTAGTTCGTCATTTCCTGACATGAACTATTTAATAACCCCTTTATTAATTTTCTTTGCCGGCGGCCAGGGCATGGGCAAAGTTCATCAAGTTGACTCCAGGCAAGTGGGCAAAAAAGTTGTTTTTGGCATCGACCAAAGGTAAGTAATTATGTAGTACTAGCTAGCTACCATCTCTTTAATTCTTGTTTCAATATCATTAATTAATTATCATGCTTGATTAATCATTATCTGATTCAATTCCATTCTCGTTAAGGCCCTAAAGCAGGCGCCGGGGAATAATCTGTGTGCATTCTACGTTTGCGAGAACATTCGCATGATGACGTGCGAAAGGAGCAGATCTGATAGACAGGACTGGGTACGTTTGTCAGAACACTATTCACACCATTATCGATATCTAGTCACACAACTAACACACATGCATATTGATCTCCTTCTTAACAGTTCAAAGAGGCGCGGGATAAGCTCCTACCATCGGAGCGCATACTAGCACTTCAAGTGGTAATAGCCGAATTTTTTTCTCGACCAGGTCATAGATCCCAAAGGAGAATACTATTACCCGCTACCGCCCCATGAACCACTTGTCATCGTGCTCCGGAGGCACCAAAGGCAACATATGTAGGATAAATTGTATATGTATATACATGTGTATGTGTGAATAATTAATGGTGTTAGTTGTGAGACATTCGATGATACATATATATATGCGGTTCTACGTACGAGAAAATCTATTTATATATATGCATAACGTGTACAATTTGTAGTATCGTGAAATACCAGCAAACAAAAAAATTGAATGAAAAATAAAGCCAACCCCCCCCCCCAGCATTTAGTACCGGTTGGTGTTACCAACCGATACTAAAGCCCTTCGCGCACACGGGCCTGGCT
>NC_041381.1:35821546-35844107 GCF_002162155.2 Triticum dicoccoides | reverse complement strand
AACCGGTACTAAAGGGGGGGGGGGGCTTTAGTCCCCACTCTTTAGTGCCGGTTGGCGAACCGGCACTAAAGGCCGTTACGAACCGACACTAAAGGCTGGTTCTGCACTAGTGTAAAGAACTATGCATAACTTCAATGTTTATGTTTTCGCTTTTTTGCTACAATCACAGACTTCTACAGAACCTCACCATGTCCAGATGAGAACAAGTTCGTGATTGTTGGAGACAACAGAGAATAACTGGAAAAACAATGCACTTCTATTATAACCTAAAGGGACTAAAAATGAACCTTCTTCCTTGAGGGTGTACCCCAATTTTTTTTTTATGTTTCATATTAAATCTTTTTCTCACAGGGTAGTCCGAATTAACTCTATTGTTTGTGAAAATAAACTTTTATGTATCACGTATCACTTACATCCATGCATCCTGTATTATGGCTGAATAATGTACATATACACATGCAGATTCCCTTGATATGGATCGCTAGTAAATCTCCTTGCTAAATGTGCATTAGGCACATTACAAAAATCAGTGCACCAGGCTTATCCGATACATCCATGAAACGTGTTGGTATTGGGGTCTTTTTTTCCTTTTCTTTGATGGCTGGCCGTAACGTGTCTATGACATATTTGTTTTTTTTTCTTTTGACTTGCACGCACATGTTTTATAGCATAACCTCATAGGACTGTTATTTGAAACGTCTAGATCTGTTTTAATCCTAGTCGCACATTAAAAAATCCTACGGTTATTATTGTTGTTTCTCTAGGATTAATTGGAGCCTCGTATAATGCTTCCAATTAGTAAATACTAGTCGTCAACCTGTGCATCCGCACGGTCTAGTAATTTTGGAAACACGAATATTAAAACAATCAAAGATCTTTCTGTGTTAATATAGGAGAACGACTTATATCAGAACTTGTAATGCACCTTTTGAATATCTCCCAAATAATAATTATGCACCACAGAAATATGATTAAAATCATGAGACAATTAAATTGGAAAGTGGACATAATGTACAGAGTTTTCAAGAAACATTCATAAGGAACCACATGCACAATAGAAAAAAAGAGTATCACATATTAGAGGTCATTAGAATTAGAACCTAGTTAGTTTGATTGTACATAATATATTCCTTAAGAAGAAAATTTGGTGTCATGCATGGTTATTATTGATGAGGAATGTAGTTATTTATCTTCAACTTGAAGGACGCGGGTCAATAAAATCATTACGGGCTACTTGACCTTTGTTAGGATTAGGTCCAAAATTATTAGAATATGAAAATTAGTATAAAGTTTCCTTTTTCTAGAGAAAGGTGCACTCTTTCCTCGGCCTAAACTCAGAATGAAATAACGTGAATGAAATGTCTCTAAAGCGTACCCACATCAGAACCCTTTTCCAATCAAAATGTAGTTCCTTAAGGTATGAGTTTTAATTTAACATGCATGGTTGATCAATCTCAGCCACCGCATGCTCTGCACATCACAAATGCCTTGCTACACCTCAAAGAAACATCCATGCAATATTAATGCTCGTAAAAGCTTTAGTGGAAAATTATTAGAAAATTACAGAAATTCACAACATAAAACCTAATGCGAGATTCATAAGGTGCCATAACCTGACTTTATCTTGCTTGCAAAGTTTTGATATGAGGAGATCGTATCAATTTAGTAGATTCTGCATTATTCCAATACATATACAAACTTAGAAAAAAAAAGTACCTTATGAGATACCGATGTGCAACAACAATGACGATCGTGCTCTGCAGCAATCTATCTATCTTGAACATCACTAATCCCTATAGGGAAATGCTTGAAATTATCATCGTCTTCAAATCCCGAGTAGCGATTTATAAGCTTCCATATTATGATTTTTCAGGTAAGTTATTATCTGTTGACAGCAACTAACAGATCTTAAAAAAAATATCTTGCAAACTGTTAACTAATTAGTGTTTACAGGGGATAACAAACTAAATCTTATCAGGCTATTTCTCACAGAAAGCAACATCATGCAGCCCCACAAATTGCACAGGGAGAGAAAAGTAGCTAAATGGAATAGAAACTTCAGCTAATTTACGCCCAAAATTGCTCCTCTTCTGTTTGATCATATTTGTCTCTTTGATTGCATATATACCTCACTGCATCCCATGCTTGCACAACCATGCCTTTTTCTCATTGAGACAGATGCAGCCGGTGATCGACAACCAATGGATAGTGGCCACCAAAGATCAAAAAGGTGAAACACGAAACGACTATGTTTATTGCTGAGAAGGAGAAACACTCTTACACATCTGATTGGAAAGCTGCGAGTGTTGGTGTCAAAACCGGCGGATCTCGGGTAGGGGGCCCGAACTGTGCGTCTAAGGCTAATGGTAACAGGAGGCGGGGACACAATGTTTACCCAGGTTCGGGCCCTCTTGATGGAGGTAATACCCTACTTCCTGCTCGATTGATCTTGATGGTATGAGTATTACAAGAGTTCATCTACCACGAGATCGAAGAGGCTAAACCCTAGAAGCTAGCCTATGGTTATGATTGTTCTCGTCGTACGGACTAAACCCTCCGGTTTATATAGACACCGGAGGGGGCTAGGGTTACACAGGGTCGGTTACAGAGAAAGGAATCTTCATATCCTAACTGCCAAGCTTGCCTTCCACGCAAAGGAGAGTCCCATCCGGACACGAGACGAAGTCTTCTATCTTGTATCTTCATAGTCCAACAGTCCGGCACACGCATATAGTCCGGCTGTCCGAGGATCCCTTAATCCAGGACACCCTCAGTAGCCCCTGAACCAGGCTTCAATGACGATGAGTCCGGGACGCGGATCGTCTTCGACATTGCAAGGCGGGTTCCTTCTCCGAATACTCCAAAGTAGATCTTGAACATAAGAATCGTGTCCGGCTCTGCAAAACAAATTCCACATACCACGGTAGAGAGTACAATATCCCACGAGTTCAATCTGCTGACAACTCATAGCGTGACATCACGCCACCGCCGGTCTTTATTCGAACCGTTTTTATCCTGCCCCTCCGTATTTTGAGGCGCGATTTCATTGGCACGTCTTGTCGAAGCAGAGATTGTGTCCCCTTATCACAGGATTCTCATCAATGCGGGCATGGGTAACCTAACCGTGCCATCAGCATGGCGCTTGGGAAACAAGCAAGTTTTAGGGCGAGCTGGGAGGCGCATGATTTTTTACTGCCTTTATAAAGGGATAAGGATTCCCCTCTTTCACCCGCACCCTCTTCTTCCTCTCCCCATTCATTCACGAGCTCCAGCGCCCAAGGACCCATCTCTTCCGCCCAAAAAGCACTCCAATCATGTCTGGATCCGGAACGCAAGTCAAGTGGATGGCCTCCTCAGTTCAGGAAAAGGATATTAAGAAACTCTGACAGGCCGATACCTGGCCAAGAAGATCCCACATCGTCTCCCAGACGCGGGACAGATTGTCCCTACTCTGGAACTCCACGAGAGGCTTGTATTCCTCCCTCACTTCGTCCGCAGGCTGGGTTTCCCCTCCACCCATTTGTTCACGGCCTTATGTACTATTACGGGATAGATTTCCATGACCTATCCCCCAATTCCTTCCTCAACATCTCGACATTCATCCTCGTGTGTGAAGCCTTGCTCCGTATCCCGCCACACTTCGGTCTGTGGCTAAAGATTTTCAACATGAAGCCCAAGGTGGTCGGCGGCGAACACGCCGAGTGCGGAGGAGCCATGGTGAGCAAAATGCCCAACGTCAAATGGCCATCGAGTAAATTCAATGAGTCCATCAAAGGCTGGCAACAACAGTGGTTCTATATTACCGAGCCACGCGGCGCCCAATGGGCCGCCACACTTGAGTTCCAATCCGGAGCCCCACTGCGGCTCATGTCCTGGCCCGAAAAGGGCCTAGACTGGCCTTTGTCCGACGGGCTGACGGCACTCCAAGCACGTATCAAGAGCATGGAGGACAAGAATATCAAACTTGTCGACATGGTCCAGGTGATGCTAGTTCGCCGGATCCTTCCCTGCCAACGCCGAACTTGCAATCTATGGGAGTTTGATCCGGCCAAGCACCAAACCTTGCTGGAGTTCTTCGGCATGATGCACGAAGACATCTGGAAGGTGCTATTCAAGCCCGGCAAGTCGTGGCCGGACACCGCCAAGGATCACGGGCACAAAGCATCCCGCCCCGCAAGTTCGATGAGTCTTTATATGTTTTCAAGGTGTATCCTCTATTTGTATACCTTGGGGAAAACACCTAATTTTCCCCCGATGATTCTCCCAGGGCTGGACGGAGAAGGTAGAGCAGATCTACTGTCCGGCTCCGCTGCCTGAAGAGCAAGACGGCCCACTTCTGATGAAGATGTTGGTCCCGACACCATATAAGGGACCGAAGAAGAAGGCCAGAAGGAGGCCAAGGAGACCAGGGGCGGGCTCCGTCGCAAGGGTACTTCGGATGTGGTGTCTGAAGACAACGAAGCCCTCTCCTCCGCCAAAAAGATGAGGAAGAGGAGGGGGGAAAAGAGGAAAGCCAGTCTCCACACGTTTGGAGGCCGAAACGTCCAAGAAGGGGAAAGCCTCCCTTCCAGACGAATCCACCACAGCCACCGACAGCAGCCCGGAGTGGGAACCCAAAGTCAAGCCCCTGGCCAAATAGTGAGTACAAAGAAAACCCAGACATCTTCATATATCCATTCTCACTTTTGCATAGCATTAATGTCTCGAGCCACATATTCTGCAGTCGGATCGGGTCCGACATCGGGCGATCTTCGTCATAAGATTCGTTGGACCCGCATGCGATGAAAAGCAAGACCCTCCCGACGGCCTCTTCCCCCAAAGACATGGACAACACTTGGGTGTTGTCCCAAAGGGGCCCAGGCCAGGGCGAAGCTCGGGAGACCGTCGAGTCAGCGCCGGAGGGCCAAATCCCGGTGACCGGACACATGGGGGAGCAGACCCCCATGGATGCTGAAGGTGGGGGCCATCCTGAATTCGGCCCCCGGCCATAGACAACTCCGGAGACCAATACGACTCCGAAATCGGGCCCGCAACCTTCCTCAACAGGAGGCGGTGCGCCTATTCCACTGGCGACCTCCGTCCACCCAGAGGTTCCAGATACTTTATTTGCGGCGCTGTAAAGCGCTTCCATCATTGACGAGCACCGTACCCTTATGGGTGCGGTGATTGAGAAGGTTCAATACGCCCAAAGTGGGCTGACCGAAGCCTGCACCAGCCTTCTAACAGGCTTTGAGGTAAGTAATGAAGTTAAAAGAATGTCATAATATAGATAGTACCCCGATGCACTGTTCGGTGTTTCGAAAAGAAAGCCGGACAGAGGATCAAATATATTTAACAGGAGACTAATTAGGAAATACCTATGTGAATGATCAGGTGTCGTTATTAACTGCAACCGCTCATACTGCGGAGGTCTCCAGACTGAGGCAGATACTGGAGTGGGCCGAAAGGGAACTCGGCCAAGTGAAACAGCAATTGGAGAATACCCAAGGTATGGGATAACTTTGTTTGTATTTAAATACAAGTGAGTAGTTATTTTGACTAAAAATGTCGTGTTATGTAATAGGAGCGACGGCCGAAGTCGAGGCTCTGAAAAAGACGGTAGCCGAGGCCGATAAAAGGGCGGCCAAGGAGCAAGCCACTCGTGAAAACCACGAGGCCCAGGTCATTGAAGTTCAACAGGAGCTCCAAGAAGCCATAGGGAAGTGTGAGACCTTGGAGCAGAGTATAAAGGATCAAGAGTCCGAACTCACCAAGGCTTGCCAATCCGCATGCCATTCCCGGGCTGAAGCCCAAGGCACCCTCCAGGAAATCCAGGAGGCCTGAAAGATCGCCGCGGGTAAGGCCTTTATTATGCAAAGCAAATACGCAAAGGAAAGATTTCGTTTACTGACTCGGATTCGGAGTTCTCCAGGGGTGTTGGCGGATCTGCCGTGGAGCGTGTCTGACGCCAAATAATTCTACCGAGCCGAAGAGGGGAGCTCTACGGAGAAGCTGTTCTGGTCGCAATATGTTGCACCAGAATACCCAGTACCCTTTAGGATCAGCTGAAGCAGCTGGTCGAGCTGCATAGGGCGGCCGAACTAGCCCTCAAGGATTTGGTTATCCGGCTATGGCCTACCGAACCGATTCCCAGCAGCTAGTTTGGACTCGTGAAGCGGCTGGTTAGTGCCTGCCCTCGGCTTGACGCCATCAAGCGGTCGGTCTGCATCGAAGTTGCATGAATGGCTTTTGCCCGCGCCAAGGTGCATTGGCCAAAGATGGATGCTGTGAAGCTGATGACCGAAGGACCGCCCAAAGGGAAAGAGCACCACAAGCCCGAGCTGTATTATGACAGTGTCCTGGGGGGATCCCGCCTTGTGGCAGAGCAGTGTTCCAAGGATATTATCTTCCCATGAATGTATGCATGTTATCCTATGCTGTAATATGCTTGTTATTTGGACTATTACCTCCTGTGTGGCCGTTTTTAAATTAATTCTGAGAGTTGGCAAGTCGTCGGCTTCTGCCCCCACGTAGGTGTTTACGGGGGTGTTCGGGATAAATCTAAACACTCTTTACTCCAGATGTTTGGTCCTTAAAGGAGGTGTTTAGCGAGACGAACCAGGCAATCAGACTATAAGGCTTTATCACCCTCACTTAGCCATAGGAGTTTGACAAAAGGAAGGTAGGTGTAGACCCTAGTGTTTGGAAGACCGAACTTGGAGTATTGTAAAACACCTGATCGAATAAAAACCGATCTGTCGCACGACACATTAGTTATCGCATGATGCGGAAGAAATCGCTAGAGATTTTGTGACCTCTCGAACAGCTGACCAGCTCTCGCCGCATCATGATAGTCAGTTTTTGGCTTTCTCTACTGAGGTGCTCGTCTGGAAGAACCGAGACACAATCACAGTAGTTCTCCCTTTACTACCTTAGCCGATATAGTAGAACGTAAGGTAGCAAGCACAGGAGCCGGGCAACCCAACTGTTGACCAAAGACATGATTCGGAGCCAATGCATATAATGCTATAAGTTCGGGGTGCCGAACTACACTGTAAAAGTGTTCGGACTTTCCTGCCGTGTTATGAGGTACAATGGAGCCCCTAGCGAATTAAGGCGTACCAGAACATACAGATGCGATTTATAATGAATAAAGAGACAAGGAATTTTTTTTGTAATGAGCTGATGCTGCCAATTATTTTTCATTGTAATTTAATTAATACGTCAAGGAGTATGTGTACAAGTAGTGCCATAAGCAAATAAGGCTACTTAGCATGCCATGACCAAGAGCGAGTTGCGTGTGGGTATTTTAAAACAGGTATGACGATCGTTAGCAGAGACCACCTAGGTATTCCCGTTTACGTCTGAGCCCCTAGCTTTCTTGGCGTATCCGTCCCACTACGGGTCCGATGAGCAGGTTTATCAGAAAAGGCCTCGCCAAGAGAAAAAACCTGAAAGAAAGAGAAAAAGTGAAGGTATGCGGATCCAGGAGCGGTTGAGCCGCATTGTGGACCGTAGTCTAGTTGTGCCTCCGTCCATGCCCATGGTATTTTAAGTGCGTAGTTGTGTACGCGCGGCAAGGATTTTACCGCTTTGTAGGGGCTGGGACGAAGGCCGGGTTGCTAGCTGAGCTCTGGACGAGCCGGACGGTCCTGTTGCAGAGTAGCGCGGACCCACTTAATGGTGTCCAGGGGCTTTATTGCCGAATTGTGGTTTTTCCTAAGAAAGATATTCTGTACTTCTGCTGCAAGGGCCACGATGTGCTCCCCAGTACGGAGGGAGCGCTCCGTGTATCCATGGACTGTTATAACACTGCGAGGTCCGGGCATCTTGAGCTTAAGGTAAGCATAGTGCGGCACCACATTGAAACGAGCAAATGCGGTTTGTTCGAGCAGTGCGTGATAACCACTGCAGAAGGGGACGATGTCGAAGAGTAATTCTTCGCTTCGGAAATTATCCCGGGATCCGAAGACCACTTCCAGTGTGATTGAGCCCGTATAGCAGGCCTCTACACCTGGTATGACACCTTTAAAGGTGGTTTTGGTGGGCTTTATCCTTGAGGGATCAATACCCATTTTGCACACTGTATCATGATAAAGCAGGTTCAGGCTGCTACCACCATCCCTGAGGACGCGTGTGAGGTGGAATCCGTCAATGATAGGGTCAAGCACCAGTGCGGCTGAACCGCCGTGACGGATACTGGTCGGATGGTCCCTTCGATCGAAGGTGATCGAACGGAGGACCACGGGTTGTATTTTGGGGCGACTAGCTCCATCGTGTAGACGTCCCTTAGTGCGCACTTCCGCTCCCTTTTGGGGATATGGGTAGCATATATCATATTCACCGTTTTGACTTGGGGAGGAAACTTCTTCCGTCCCCCTGTGTTCGGTGGCCGGGGTTCCTCGTCGTTGTCACTTTGCAACACCTTTTCTCCATTTTTGGTGTTTAACTTGCCGGCCTGTTTAAAGACCCAACATTCTCTATTGGTATGATTGGCTGGCTTATCAGCGGTGCCGTGGATTTGGCACGGACGATCGAGTATGCGGTCCAGGCTGGAAGGGCCCGGATTGTTTCTTTTAAATGGCTTTTTCCACTGCTCGGAGTTGGAGCCACTGAATCCGGCATTGACGGCCGTGTCCTTACAGTTTTCTCCATTCTTTCGACGCTTGTATTTACTGCGTCGGGGCTTGCCATAACTGTCTCTGGCGTCGAAAGTGACAGGCTTACTTGAGGTGCTGTTGCTACGAGCTAGCCAGCTATCCTCGCCCGTGCAAAAGCGGGCCATGAGCGTCGTGAGGGCTGCCATGGACTTTGGCTTTTCTTGGCCGAGGTATCGGGCAAGCCACTCATCATGGTTGTTGTGCTTAAAGGCCGCTAGGGCTTTAGCGTCCGGACTGTCAATGATTCAGTTCTTTTTAGTTAATAACCGAGTCCAGAATTTCCTGGCAGACTCTCCGGGCTGTTGGCTTATATGACTTAAGTCATCGACATCTGGAGGTCGGACATAAGTGCCCTGGAAGTTGTAAAGGAATGCATTTTCCAGGTTCTCCCAACTGCCAATGGAGTTTTCTGGCGGACTATTCAACCAGTGCCTAGCTGGTCCTTTGAGTTTTAACGAGAGATACTTGATGGCATGGAGGTCATCGCCGCAGGCCGTATGTATATGGAGGAGAGTCCTCGATCCATATCGTGGGATCTGTTGTTCCATCATATGATTCAATATTTACGGGTTTGAACCCCTCTAGGAATTCATGTTCCATTACTTCATCGGTGAAGCATAGGGGGTGTGCGGCGCCTCTGTGCCGGGCTACGCCGTGACACAGCTCAAATGGAGCCGGTATGTGGTATTCGGCCCGGACAGGTGTGTATTTTTCATATCTGGCATGGTGGCCGTCGTTGCGCATTGGGGCGCACCCCCCAACCCATAGATCGATCTAGTCTGGCCTGCTCTGTTCTCCATGTCATACCGCAGGTCATGTGTGTTTCCCCGAGCTGTTGTGTTTCTGTTTGTTCGGCAACGTGGTGCAGGCTGGTGCTTGGGCTGAATTGCCGCTTTATCTTGACCACGTGGTGGTCTGTCAGCCGCATTATGCGCTGGTAGTACTGGCTCGAACGCTTTGTCATCGAATTGTGGTAGCAGTTTGCGCTTCGGGTAACTTTTGGTTGGGCGTTTGAGTCCGTATTCCTCGGCTGCCAGGACTTCGGTCCATCTATCAGTGAGCAGATCTTGATCAGCTCGAAGCTGCTGCTGCTTCTTCTTCAGGCTTTTTGTAGTGGCTAAAAGTTGGCGCTTGAAATGCTCCTGCTCAACGGGATCCTTAGGCATGATAAATTCTTCATCATCGTGGCTCACCTCGTCCTCGGAGAGGGGCATGTAATTCCTGTCTTCCGAGTCGTCGTTCGCGGCCTGTTCATCGGGGCTGGCTCGCCCATCTTTCCGTCCAGCCTATTCGAAACTTGGCTTGGCAGGGTCTTCGTTGTCTTCGGCATCGTCCAGAGTGCTATTGTCTCTTGTGCCGGTATCGCTATTTTTACCATGGGCATGATTTAGAGCGGCACCGCTGACATCGGTTCTTAGACTGCTTCTCAGGAAGTTTATCCTCAACTGGATCCTTTATGTCATCGCCATTGTCTTCTTTGGGTGTATCCACAATGTATATATCATATGAGGACGTGGCTGTCCAGCGCCCTATGGGCGGTGGTTCCTATTCTTTTCCGGCATTGTCATCCATACCGTCGATGTCTTCGGAGTCGAAATCAAGCATGTCGATCAAATTATCGACAGTGGCTATCAAGTGGGTGGTGGGTGGGTAACGACGCTCTTCATCGTCCGCTTCCCACTCAAGCTGGACATAGTTCGGCCAAGGATCTCCTGACAAGGAGAGAGACTTTAATGAGTTTAACACATCGCCTAAGGGTGAGTGTTGAAAGATGTCCATGGAGCTGAACTCTAAGATCGGCGCCCGGTCAGATTCGATGGGTGCGGATACACGCAGTTTGGAGCCTATGGCTGGAGATGAGTCCGAGGTTCCGATTACATAGGCCTCGTTGGAGGTCAGATCTGTGTTCGGCTCTAGCTCCGTTGAGTTCGCGGCTTCCGTGGCGAGATTGAGCCTCCCATCCTCGGATGGCGCGCTCTGGTCTGGATCTAGGGCTAGTGCGGTTACAAGCGCAATCTCCCGCACATAGTCTGATGACAGATTTAGTTCATGTTCATCGTGGCGGCGGGGCGTGGCTGTCATAGGCTCGAATCCGTCGAAGATCAAGTCTCCGCGGATGTCGGTGCTGTAGTTCAAGCTTCCAAACCTGACCTGATGGCCAGGGGCATAGCTGTCGATCTGCTCCAAACGGCTAAGCGAGTTGGCCTATAGTGCAAAGCCGCCGAATACGAAGATCTGTCCGGGGAGAAAAACTCCACCCTGGACGGTGTTGTTGTAGATGATTGAAGGAGCCATCAAGCCTTTATGGTGGCGACACAGTGGAACTCTCAATGAAAGCACCAATGTCGGTGTCAAAACCGGCGGATCTCGGGTAGGGGGTCCCGAACTGTGCGTCTAAGGCCAATGGTAATAGGAGGCGGGGGACACAATGTTTACCCAGGTTCGGGCCATCTCGATGGAGGTAATACCCTACTTCCTGCTTGATTGATCTTGATGATATGAGTATTACAAGAGTTCATCTACCACGAGATCGAAGAGGCTAAACCTTAAAAGCTAGCCTATGATTATGATTGTTCTCGTCCTACGGACTAAACCCTCCGGTTTATATAGACACCGGAGGGGGCTAGGGTTACACAGGGTCGGTTACAGCGAAAGGAATCTTCATATCCTAACTGCCAAGCTTGCCTTCCACGCAAAGGAGAGTCCCATCCGGACACGCAAGTATTCTATCTTGTATCTTCATAGTCCAATTGTACGGCACACGCATATAGTCCGGCGGTCCGAGGACCCCTTAATCCAGGACTACCTCAGCGAGCACTTACCATAAAACACCAAAGGACTACGTTTATACCTAAGGAAGAGTCGAGCTCAGCCAGGCCTGCAGTTGATGGCTCCATGAGCTTCGTGTTAGAGATGAAGCAAACTTGAGTGGGTGTGGCACACAGGCCATACGACACTGAGGTCATGGTTGTCCATCAGCCTTTGCAGCATTGCAGTAGATGGCTGCATGAAGTACATCTTGGATATGAAGCAAACTAAACCGACCATGGAAGACATTCCAAACAACAGGGAGATGTCATGTCTGTCCATCGGCTGGTTGGAACTTGTCGCTGGTAGATTCCGGAGAAGGTTTTTATTTTTTCTTTTCTTATTTGTCTAATTTAGATAGAGAATAAATATTGAAGCATACCAAGAAGTCAGTATAGATGGACACCCATATTCAGAATGCACGGAATCCTACATCATGCATAAGAGCATCTCCAGCCGTTCGCCCCCAGGGCGCCGAAAAAGAGCATCCTGGGGGTGCGCCGGCGATAAAATCGGCGCTGGGGGCAGTTTGGCACCCAGCCGTTGCCCCAGGCGCCGAATTCAGCCCAGCTTTTGGCCCAAATATGTCCAGAAATGGCCCGATAACTGCGTGAATCAGCCCATATTTGGCGCGGTTCGGCGGGTTTCAGCGTGAATTTTCGCAAACAAATAGGAATCAATTAGCTCCTCACATAGTTCGGCGTGTTGTCGGCTTGTTTCATCACATAAATCAAATAGTTCACTAAAATTATATCGTTTAACAAATAAAAACTCAAGTTTCCTCTCCATTCCCGGCCTCGCCCTTGAGCCTCCATAGGTGCTCCACCAGATCGTGTTGCAGTTCTTGATGCACCTGTGGGTCTCGGATCTCCTGACGCATAATGTGGTAGTCAGTCCAGTTTGCCGGTAGCTTGTGATCAACTTGGGCAAGAGGACCCTGCAAGTAATATGGTTCAGTGTCAAACACTGGCTCTTCCTGCTCGCTCTCAATGATCATGTTATGCAAGATGACACAACAAGTCATGATCTCCCACATTTGATCTTTCGACCAGGTCTGAGCAGGGTACCGGACAACAGGAAATCGAGATTGGAGCACACCAAATGCCCGCTCGACACCCTTCCTGCAAGCCTCCTGAATCTTCACAAACCAGGCGTTCTTGCCTCCCGGCACAGGGTTTGAGATGGTCTTCACAAATGTCGACCATCTCGGATAGATGCCATCAGCTAGATAGTACCCTTGTTGTACTGCCGCCCATTGACCTCGAAGTTCACCCGAGGAGAATGACCTTCAACAAGCTTGGCAAAGACTAGGGAGCACTGCAGGATGTTGATGTCATTGTGAGTTTCTGGCATCCCAAAGAAAGAGTGCTAAATCCAGAGGTCCTGTCTGGCCACTGCCTCAAGCACCACACTGCAACCGCATTTGGCGCCTTTGTATAACCCCTGCCAAGTAAATGGACAGTTCTTCCATTTCCAATGCATGCAGTTGATGCTTCCAAGCATCCCAGGAAATCCTCTTGCTTCATTCTGTGCTAGGATCCGAGCAGTGTCTTCCGCATTGGGTGTTCGCAAGTACTGCGGTCCAAACACTGCCACCACTGCCCTGCAGAACTTGTAGAAACACTCAATGGTGGACTCGGCCATGCGCCCATAGTCGTTGAGTGAATCACTGGGAGCTCCGTATGCAAGCATCCTCATAGCTGTCTATTTTGCATGTCTATGTTATTGTAGATTAATGGCCCGTGCTACCGTTCCTTTGAATTTTAATGCATTCTTAGAGAAAGCTAAGTTGAAAGATGATGGCAGCAACTACACGGACTGGGTCCGTAACTTGAGGATTATCCTCATTGCTGCATAGAAGAATTACATTCTGGAAGCACCACTAGGTGTCAGGCCTGCTGCAGATGCTACTGATGACGTTAAGAACGTCTCGCAGAGCAAAGCTGATGACTACTCGATAGTCCAGTGTGCCATGCTTTACGGCTTAGAATCGGGACTTCAAAGACGTTTTGAACATCATGGAGCATGTGAGATGTTCCAAGAGTTGAAGTTAATATTCCAATCAAATGCCCGAGTTGAGAGATATGAAGTCTCCAACAATTTCTACAGCTGCGAAATGGAGGAGAATAGTTCTGTTAGTGAACACATACTAAAAATGTCTGGGTATCATAATCAGTTAACTCAGCTGGGAGTTGATCTTCCAGTTGACTGTGTCATTGACAGAGTTCTTCAATCACTGCCACCAAGCTATAAAGGCTTCGTGATGAACTATAATATGCAAGGGATGAACAAGACTATTCCCGAGCTCTTCGTGACGCTAAAGGCCGCGGAGGTAGAAATAAAAAAGGAGCATCAAGTGTTGATGGTCAATAAGACCACTAGTTTCAAGAAAAAGGACAGTGGGAAGAAAGGGAACTTCAAGAAGAACGGCAAAAATGTTGCTGCTCAAGAGAAGAAACCCAAGTCTGGACCTAAGCTTGGAACTGAGTGCTTCTACTGCAAAGGGACTAGTCACTGGAAGCGGAATTTCCCCAAGTATCTGGAGGATAAGAAGGATGGCAAAGTGGAAGGTATATTTGATATACATGTTATTGATGTGTAATTAACTAATGCTCACAGTAGCGCCTGGGTATTTGATACTGGTTCTGTTGCTCGTATTTGCAAATCGAAATAGGTGCTACGGATTAAGCGAAGATTGGCTAAGGACGAGGTGATCACGGTCGGCACACTACCTCTACATCTACCATTGGGATTAGTTTTAGACCTGAATAATTGTTATTTGGTGCCAGCGTTGAGCATGAACATTATATCTGGATCTTGTTCAATGTGAGATAGTTATTCATTTAAATCAGAGAATAATGGTTGTTCTATTTATATGAGTAATATCTTTTATGGTCATGCACCCCTGCTGAGTGGTCTATTTTTGTTGAATCTCGATAGTAGTGATACACATATTCATAGTGTTGAAGCCAAAAGATTGAAGTTTAATAATGATAGTGCAAATTCTTTGTGGCACTGCCGTTTGGGTCATATCAGTGTAAAAGCGCATGAAGAAACTCCATGCTGATGGACTTTTGGAATCACTTGATTATGAATTACTGGGTGCTTGTGAACCGTGCGTTATGGGCAAGATGACTAAAACTCCGTTCTCTGGAACAATGGAACGAGCTACTGACTTGTTGGGAATAATACATACCGATGTATGCGGTCCAATGAGTATTGATGCTCTTGGTGGGTATCATTATTTTCTTACCTTCACAGATGATTTGAGCAGATATGGTTATACCTACTTAATGAAGCATAAGTCTGAAACATTTGAAAAGTTTAAAGAATTTCAGAGTGAAGTGGAAAATCATCGTAACAAGAAAATAAAGTTACTATGATCTGATCGTGGAGGAGAATATTTGAGTTACGAGTTTGGTCTTCATTCGAAAGAACATGGGATAGTTTCTCAATTAACGCCACCTGGAACACCACAGCAAAATGTTGTGTCCGAACATCGTAATCATACCTTATTAGATATGGTGTGATCTATGATGTCTCTTACTGATTTACCGCTATCGTTTTGGGGTTTTGCTCTGGAGACGGCTGCATTCACTTTAAATAGGGCACCATCAAAATCCATTGAGATGACGCCTTATGAACTATGGTTTGGCAAGAAACCAAAGTTGTCGTTTCTTAAAGTTTGGGGCTGCGATGTTTATGTGAAAAAGCTTCAACCTGATAAGCTCGAACACAAATCGGAGAAGTGCGTCTTCATAGGATACCCAAAGGAAACTGTTGGGTACACCTTCTATCACAGATCCGAAGGCAAAATCTTTGTCGGTAAGAATGGATCATTCTAGAGAAGAAGTTTCTCACGAAAGAAGTGAGTGGGAGGAAAGTGGAACTTGATGAGGTAACTGTACCTTCTCCCTTATTGGAAAGTAGTTCATCACAGAAATCAGTTCCAGTGACTCCTACATCAATTAGTGAGGAAGCTAATGATGATGATCATGAAGTTTCGGATCAAGTTACTACCGAACCTCGTAGGCCTTCCAGAGTAAGATCCACACCAGAGTGGTATGGTAATCCTGTTCTGGAAGTCATGTTACTAGACCATGATGAACCTACGAACTACGAGGAAGCGATGATGAGCCCGGATTCCTTGAAATGGCTTGAGGCCATGAAATCTGAGATGGGACCCATGTATGAGAACAAAGTGTGGACTTTGGTGGACTTGCCCAATGATCGGCAAGCCATAGAAAAAAATGGATCTTTAATAAGAAGACCAACGCAGAAGCTCGACTTGTTGTGAAAGGTTTTCGGCAAGTTCAAGGAGTTGACTACGATGAGACTTTCTCACCCATAGCGATGCTTAAGTCTGTCCGAATCATGTTAGCAATTGTTGCATTTTATGATTATGAAATTACTGCATTCCTGAATGGATTTCTGGAAGAAGAGTTGTATATGATGCAACCGGAAAGTTTTGTCGATCAAAAGGATGCTAACAAAGTGTGCAAGCTCCAGCAATCCATATATGGACTGGTGCAAGCCTCTCGAAGTTGGAATAAACATTTTGATAGTATGATCAAAGCATATGGTTTTATACAGACTTTTGAAGAAGCCTGTATTTACAAGAAAGTGAGTGGGAGCTCTGTAGCATTTCTAATCTTATATGTAGATGACATATTGTTGATTGGAAATAATATAGAATTTCTGGACAGCATAAGGGGACCTGAATAAGACTTTTTCTATGAAAGATCTTGGAGAAGATGCTTACATATTGGGCATCAAGATCTATAGAGATAGATCAAGACGCTTAATTGGACTTTCACAAAGCACATACCTTGATAATGTTTTGAAGAAGTTCAAAATGGATAAGTCAAAGAAAGGGTTATTGCCTGTGTTACAAGGTGTGAAGTTGAGTCAGACTCATAGCCCGACCACATCAGAAGATAGAGAGAAAATGAAAGTCATTCCCTATGCTTCAGCCATAGGTTCTATCATGTATGCAATGCTGTGTACCACACCTGATGTATGTCTTGCTATAAGCATATTAGGGAGGTATCAAAGTAATCCCGAAGTGGAGCACTGGACGATGGTTAAGAACATCCTGAAGTACCTGAAAAGGACTAAGGATATGTTTCTCTTTTATGGAGGTGAAAAAGAGCCCGTCGTAAATGGATACGTCGATGCTAGCTTTGACACTGATCCAGATGACTCCAGGTCGCAAACCGGATACATATTTTTATTCAATGGAGGAGCTGACAGTTGGTGCAGTTCCAAGCAGAGCGTCGTGGCGGGATCTACGTGTGAAGCAGAGTACATTGCTGCTTCGGAAGCAGCAAATGAAGGAGTTTGGATGAAGGAGTTCATATCCGATCTAGGTATCATACCTAGTGCATTGGGTCCAATGAAAATATTTTGTGACAATACTGGTGCAATGGCCTTGACAAAGGAATCTAGATTTCACAAGAGAACCAAACACATCAAGAGACGCTTCAATTCCATCCGTCATCAAGTGTGGGAAGGGGATATAGAGATTTGCAAGATACACACGGATCTGAACGTTGCAGATCTGTTGACTAAGCCTCTTCCACGAGCAATTGGGATTACTGGAACCCCCCGGGGAACTAATGGGCCTCGATGGGCCCTAGTGGAGAGAGAGAGGGGCCGGCCAGGCCGCGCACCCCCTCCCCCTAAGTCCGAATAGGACAAGGAAGGGTGGGCCCTTTCCTTCCCTCTCTCCCTCTCCTTCCTACCCCTCCCTTCCCCAAGTTGGAAACCTACTAGGAATAGGATTCCTAGTAGGAATCCTACTTGGGGCGCGCCCTACAGGGGCCGGACGGCCTCCCACCTTGCTCCTTTATATACGGGGGCAGGGGGGCACCCTAGAACACACAAGTTGACAATTGTTTTAACCGTGTGCGGTGCCCCCCTCCACAGTTACACACCTCGGTCATATCGTCGTAGTGCTTAGGCGAAGCCCTACGCCGGTAACTTCATCATCACTGTCACCACGCCATCGTGCTGAGAAACTCTCCCTCGTCCTCAACTAGATCAAGAGTACGAGGGAAGTCTCCGAGCTGAACGTGTGTTGAACGCAGATGTGCCGTACGTTCGGTGCTTGGATCGGTTGGATCGCTAAGACGTTCCACTACATTAACCGCATTATCTAAACGCTTCCGCTTTCGGTCTACGACGGTACAGGTTACACTCCCCCTCTCGTTGCTATGCATCACCTACATAGATCTTGCGTGATCGTACGAAATTTTTTGAAATTACCGCGTTCCCCAACAATAAGCTCACCCTACAAATAAGAAATTCAGTGTTAAAATCACCATTTGGCATTTAGAAACAAATAATAAAATAGATTGGAGGCACGGAATTATAAGGAATAGATAATGGCTTGGCAATCTTGCATTAATATCTCACTAATTCGGTAGGAAATCATGGAAGTATATTGTTAGATAAATTAAGAAGCATGGTTGTATTGCGACTCTCTAGTTATACATAAGAAGCACAAACACGAGACCAGCGAAGCATGGATTCTAAAGCAAAAACTTTATCACAACATAATTGGGGTCATTTAGGCTTATATGAACAAAAAATCGGCACAAACATGAAATCAGCACACGTCCATTTGAATAGAAGTACACTGTAATACGATAATGCTGATTGGTACTTCAAGATTCCAGAACCAGGTTATTTGTAGTGTTTTTTACTTTTAATCTTTGACGCAACAAAGGTATCAACACATAGAATAATTTAAAGACTCAATTAATGGGTGGTGGAGCTGTGCACACCTGATGCCCCCAAGATGACCGGGTTGATCTGCACAACCTGGTGAGGAAAATAACACGATGAAGACGACGGGCGTGGCCGCCCAATGCCGGGCCCGCGGACCGGCGAGGCCGCACAGTGGCGCGTCAAGGGGGACAATTGTAGGCGCTGGTCTGATCGGAGGCGAGATTAGTTAGAATCACGGGGTGTAGGGGATAGCGTTTTGGTGGCGCTGGTTAGGACACGTACGGTGAATGGCGAGCTCAGGGGTGAGGTCCCATGGAAGGAAGAGAGTGGAGCGGTGGATCCGGAGATTTGGGAGAGATGGATCGGGCGAAGGAATAGTAGTGCGATTATGGAAACCTTGCTTAAAACTGCTTGGTTAGCAGCCAAACAAGGGATCATGCTCAGCCGTTGGATAAACAAACATCGATGGATCATGAGTGGTCTGAGGATTGCTCAGTATCAGAAGTATAGTACTAATTGTTTCCCTAAAATCTACTCTACTTCCATTAGTTAATTGTTCTACTAACGTGACGTATGGAATCTTAATGCAGAGGGGGTATTTAGAAGAAGAACCCACCATCACTATGTTAGTGACACAACATAATGGCAGCCGATGCCAAACAGACATTACACCCTCGATACTCAATACCCACTCTTGTTGTTGCTTTAGCCGCTAAGGTGCACCGGAGTATACGGATGGATTAGAGCATAATGGTGCCTTATACAAATGTCTAAGAAAACAACACACATACCGACTTGACCAGTCAACTTGCTCCGATGGACAAGAGCCGTGCATGCATCAAACCAAAAGTGGAGAAATAGTCGGCGAGCCACGCCAGAAAACACTAAAGTGATCCACGAACCACTTGACAACCTTATACAGAAAGTACGAGAAAGCACGGAAGGATCGCAAACTGAGGTGACCAGACCAACCCGGCAGGCCTACCGGCATCCAAAACTAGAGTGAATTTGGGTGGGTGGCTCCTAACTGGCAGATAAGCCCGCCTGTTACGTGGGTATGAAACCGTTGTGATTTGTTCCGCGGCCATCTTCAGCCAGAAATCCACGCGCAGCTTAGGAAAAAAAATCATTTCACGCACCTTATTATTTGCGATTCGTATTTATAACTTCCGCTATGTAGTCCGTGCAAAGTCGATGAATAGCTGGCCCGCCGAACAATACTCGATTGACCTGAACAGTTAGCAGGTGCTTTTTATGTACATCGCCTGCTAATCGATGCATGATACGGGTGGGACTAGTCTGAATGATTTCCCAATGTATGTCCAACGCAATCCACCAAAAAAGGCGTAGCTTTCTTAATGTGACTTTGTTTTCGTGGAGTACTACAGAAGATGTAACCCCCAACAACACGATGTGCATTAAACACACAAATGCAAGCACATTCTGGAATTAAACTTCAATAAAAATGAACCGTAAGCATACAAAGAAATACAAAACCTGAAATTATACCGTCTAGCTCTCAAAACAACCATACATGACACATACCATGCAGAAATGACTTTCACATATAAAAGTACAATAGGTTAGAGACATTTCAGAGGCCAACAACAATTCAACGATGGAGATGGCTTTCCTCTTTGCTCGGCGGGGTTGATCATGTCGGTTCATTAGAAGTTATGTTGGGACTAGCTTGTACTATATACAGCTGGTTGAGAGATGTCGCTTTCATCGTGTGACTTCGTTTTCGTGTAGTACTAAGGAAGATGCACCACCCAACAACACATTCCATGACAAATAGCACAGTCCAAATTAAACCTAAAATAATATTGAAGCACTAGGCATATGCATGGTGAGAATAGATTTCTCTGACATTGATGAAATGTATGTGACACATTAGTCAAATTCTGATTTTTTTTAAATAAGCCATCTATTTTCACATCATAATCTTTAATTTTATGAAAAGTAATAAAAAAACTACATTTTTATAATGCAGCCCATCAAATAGTAATCTAAATATTTACAGAAAATTATAAATATAAAGATATACATAATACATTGCGAAAAACATACAGTTTGGATCTCAAAGCCAACATGAAGGGCAACGGGTTGCCGAGAAACATGCAGAAATGAATTTCACATGTGAACAAGACAATGCAGTAGATATAGTTGAGACACGGTGGAAGAAGCTCCATCTACACTCGGTAGGGGCTGGTTCTATTAGTTCATTATATGTGATGTTTCAAACTAGCATGTCCAGACAAGTGGTTGAGAGGTATCGCTTTCATTATGTGACGTCATTTTTGTAGACTACTATGGAAGATGTAACACCCAACAACACAATGTGCATTAAAAACACACATCCAAGCATGGTCCAAAATTAAACTTAGAATTTGAATGATGCACTAAACATAGGCATGATTAGAGTAGATGTCTCTGAACTCAATGGATTTTTTATTAAAGTTCAAGTGATGTATGGCATGGAAATCTTTGAACTAAAAATTTACCATATTCCCACAACCCCATCGTATTTTGTTATAGGATGGGAAAGAAACTATGCAGAATTCTGCAAGCCATTGAGGACCTTGTCACATGGATGAGTACCTATGGATTCAAACAGATGCAGCACATGCACCGCCATCTAAGCAGTGCACACTACAGATTCCATCAACTCCACTCTGAGAAGGATATTGTCAGTAGGTCCAGTGATGAAGAGAAGGAGAAGATCCGGAATATATTGGATGATCAAGCTAGTGACAGGGATCTCATTGTCCTTCCAATTGTTGGAATGGGTGGGCTGGGCAAGACCACCTTTGCTGAGCTGGCCTACAATGACCCAGAAATCAAGGAGTAATTCTAGCTACGGAGGTATTGTCATTTGTCAGATGATTTTGATGTTGTTAAGATTGCAAGAAACATCTGTCAGACCAACGAGATTAATTGTGAAAAGGCATTGCATGAACTTCCGAAGGAAGTAACTCGGAAGAGGTACTTTATTATGTTGGATGATGTATGGAATGAAGACGTTGATAAGTGGGAAAAACTCAAGACATGCCTGAAGGATGGTGCCAAGGAAAGTGCAATACTGACGACCACACGTAATGCACTAGTGGATCAAATTATGAAAACACGCAGTAACGATACGCAAAATCTTGAAAATCTAGACAAAGTATTCCTGAAGGAAATATTTGAGAAAAGAGCATTCTTTTTGCAAAAGTCAAACGAAGCTGAGCTAAGTGACATGGTTGAAAACAACAACAGAGCTATGTTGAGGTCGAGGGGGGCATTGCCCACCCCCCCCCCCCTCCTAGCCTTGGGATATTTTGCGAAGAAATTTTTTCTGTAACTGCATAGCTTGAAGAAAATACAGAATTTTACCCCCTCCAAGACTTCATATTTTTTTCACTGGCCCACCCTGTCATCCCAAGCTAGCTCCGCCACTGGTTGAAATGATTCTGGATAGATGTGGGGCTTCCCTTTAGCTGCCAAAGTCTTTGGATCAATGTTGTGTAACAAGACTACCATGAAATAATGTAAGAACATACTAACTAGAAGCATCGATGGCAATGAGAAGACAAGAAATTTTGCAATACTCAAACTCAACTATGAGGACGTGTCATCAAACTTAAAAACAATGCTTTGCTTGTTGTGCAGTATTCCCCAAAGATTACAAGATTGATGTGGAGATTTTGATCCAGTTATGGATGGAACATGATTTCATATCATTGGTGCAAGTTGAGCATTTTCAAAAGGTAGGCAGAGAATGTTTTAACAAGCTAACTGAGGTCATTCTATCAAGAGGTCCTGCAAACCCCCTTGACGCATTTTGGGGGGGAGATCAGTTCTAGAATAGTATGCAAGATAAATCATCTTATACATGACATTTCCTCATCTGTTATGGGGAAATATTGTCTTACCACAGTCGATAAGCCAGATCAAATGGTGTTGTTGTCAGCAGAACCTACTCGTCACTTCACTACTAGGGAAAACCTTATACACAGCATCTTAGCAGTAGCGCTGGACAAAACATGGCGCTTCTGCTACTTAGTAGTAGCCTGTTTAGATAAACCGCGCTACTGCTACTAATTTAGCAGTAGCGTGTGCTGGGAAAACACGATGCTGCTATGTTTGTACTGGGCGCAGATGGCTAGCCCCACTTAGCAGTAGCGCGTATCCGTAACCACCACTACTACTATGTCCCGTAGTAGTAGCGCGTGTCTCTGAAACGCACTACTACTTCCACACCTTATCCTGGAGTGGTTGACGACCCTCTCACTCACTCTCCCTCTCACTCGCTCTCGCCCGTGCCGAACCCATCGTCTGCCGCCGTCGTGCTGCTCCTCCACCGAGGTACTCCCTCCTTGCTCCTCCCCTTCCTCCTCCCC
>NC_041381.1:35811257-35821212 GCF_002162155.2 Triticum dicoccoides | reverse complement strand
TGCCTCCTCCAATCCTACCGGCCTCCTCCCCCTCCTCCTCTGTCCTTCCTCCTCCCTTCCCCTCCTCCCTCCATCTCTTTTTTTTAGTTTTTTACTGTAGTTTTTTACTATTGTATAATGTAGTTTTTTGTACTGTTTTTAGTAAGCGTTTAATATAATTAGTAAGTAAATTAATAAAACTAGTTGAACTAGTTTATTTTTGGTAAGAACTAGTTAAATTAGTAGAACTAATGTATTTTTAGTAAGAAAATTAATATAACTAGTCGCCAACCCATGCAGATGCACGGGCTAGTTATTTAGATAGTAACTTATTAGAATTTTGTCTATGAATATTGGTTATTGCTTGAAAAAATCTGCTTTCTATTAAAGCTCTTGAAAGTTTAGATTCAAACAAAAAAAATCCAAGTAACCATCCACTCAATTAATTTTGAATTTGTTCATAATAATGACAGTGTTTTTATCAAACATACCATGGATTCTTTTTGACATGTGCCACTAGCTCATGAAGAATCACAACCAATAATGTTTCATAAACCGTCAACTCTCGGAACATATAATATTCAGATATAACAACACACTTCTTTAATTAAGAAATGTAGAGAGAGAGAGAGAGAGAGAGAGAGAGAGAGAGCAAGATGATGCATATAGTCTTTCCGTTCTACCAGATAGCTAAATAAACATGAGTCCTTGAGTTACTTCCATTTTTTATAAGTTCAAAAATACATGGTTTCTTTGTGCACCAATTATATATTATTAAAGTGGAAATGCTGAAAAGTTCTACGCAATGAACTTCACAAAACACTATAACACTTGGTGTTTTTCACCCAAATTAATTAACTAATGAACTTTCTTACACCTCTAGTAGTTGTATCTGTCGAAAGAATAAAGTCCCTTCTCTCAAAAAAAGAATCAAGTCCCAAAAACCGTCAAAGTTTTCTACAATTATAAAAACCTTTACTATGAAATACAACCATACACAAACTCGAGATATAAATATCATCCTTGAATCCACCCGGAGATGCCATTTAATTATTTATCTAATCCCCGAGATCAAGTGGAAGTACCATCAAATATTCAATTTTTTTGTACAGATTCAGATGCATCGTAGTGGATGCCGGTGCATGTGAGGCACACCACATTAGGAAGTATAAAACAAATTGGACGATATGATCACATGTAAGAGAAATAGAGGGGAGGAGATTAATATAGTTTATTGATATCGATAGTAAAATGATATTCTAAAAGTAGTTTGAGAAACATTTTTTTTCTCTTCAACTCGCACCCAAATGCGTTTTTAATAGAAGGAGAACATGTACCTTGGATTAAATTTACATGTAGCTTTGCTTCGTAGTTCTGAGAAATAAAAACCTAAAATAGATAAAAAAACTGCACCAACAGACAACTCATGACCAGGAAAAATGGGCTGGCAATTATATATTATAGGTTTGCAGTATGATGATCATCTTGCCAGGAAATAAATGGGCATGTCACTAATTTAATCAACAACAATTATATGATATGGAGAACAGAAAAGGAGTAATTAGTACTTCATGGCTGGGCAGAACATATTTACATTTGATCCCGAGGTGGAAACATAATTTGCAGGAAAAAAGAGTTAGCAACACACTCATATTAAAACAACTGTAAGAAAGGTTTCTTCATGAACAAATATACTCTCTTTGATTCAGAAAATATACCTCTCTTTGCGTCAATAAAATCTGATGACTTGTGACATTGTACCATAACTAAATATATACGAGATCACACCATCAACTACTCTGAATATATTACTAGATCGGCAACGCGCCTTGGCGCGAGGGTGCCTGTCCGAACGTTTTGGTCAAACGTGTAATGTTAAGTTATTAGTAACTCAATTGCTATTCGGACAATAAAAGGGGCAGTGAAAGCATGATATTGCCACCATGTATCTAAATGGGACTAACAACGTCTGAATGAACTGGAGCTATAAATAGATGTCAGACAGAATGTAACTAAAAATATTGGTACTCGCTTAACGTTGCAACCTGAGAAACCTCGAAACACCCACCCATGAAGCTATTGCATCACAAAGTATAGATAAATGTTAGACTTTGTGTATGTGAGCCAAGAGGGTTAATGTCAAGCTGTTGTAAGCTAAACAGAATGAAATGTTTTGTATTTCATACGTTTATACAATGAAAGCAATACCACAAAAGTTCAGTATGCTACAGAAAAAGTGAAAGGCTCAATTGTTCATGATAATTTATTTACAATATATACTACACAAGGCCACAAAAAAGAGAGTAACATCTATGCATAGTTTCTATACTAAGTATAGGCAGAGTGCATACAAAACATGTGTTACACATAACTTTATTGCCCAACACTTTTGCAGTTGCACAGGTCACATGTTATAGATAGATAAGGTGCCGACAATGATAAAACAAAAAGTAACTAATAGGCACACAAGCCTTCGTTTTACCCTCTAGCGGAGATTCACTTTTACCTAGAACTTTGTCTGCTTCGCATCTACAGAAACTACATCATCTGAATCTGTATATTTATCTATTCCTTTCTTCTGTGTCTGGTGTACCATATCTTTGTTCTGAATTCAAGTGAGTAAACATTGATATGTACACAGTATCAAACAAAAGTAAAGGGAATATGGGGGTAAATAAGCTACCTGTTGCAATAACCAAATCCTTGTTATAATTCTGATGCAATCAAAAAAGTAAAAATCCTATGGAAGATGTAGGATTCATGTGCAAACCCTGAAAAGAACTGGATGGCTACCATAGTTCTTTCACTTCATAAACCCAATAAAGTCTGAAGCCCTCCTTCTCGAAATACAGAACTCTGTATCCAGCGAAAGGAGATATAAATGCATCAATGATTCGATGTTCGTCACATAAAGGCCAAGTTGAACACCAATGGGTTTGTTTGCACGTATATTTTGTAGTTGATTAGAGCACTACATAAGTTATTAACAGTTAAGGAAATGATAAATAGCTAGTAATGCTAATTAGAGTCAGTATTGTAGCAGTAACTCAATCAAATCCATCTAGATATCTATTATCAATTTGTGACTTGTCAGTACTATGGCAGCACGACAAACTTCTACAAAATATCTAACTCTAAATAACTTCTACAAAATATCTAACTCTAAACAACCCCAAGTTCTCAGGTTTGAAATAACTCTACACAAATAAATAACTGATTTATTTCAAAGTTCAGTTAACATCTCGATGGAGAACACACAGGAATAGACAATCTCTTGGATTATATTTGCACATGAAGAGATGAGGTATGTCACTCCTATGTGTGAACCAATTACCTAACAAGGAAGCATTCCCCAAACAAACCGGTTTCTAGCTAGCACTTGGAGATCACCAATCAGTGGGTATAATAGAATAGAGGGAGGGGCAGAAAATTGTGCTTGATTTTAGAAGGCACCAAAAAAAACCACCATGTGGTGGATGAATCGGTGCGGAACTTGAACTGGAGGAATCCATGGAAGCCAGCATCACAGGTTTGATCATTGGTTAGTGAAGGAGGGGGTTGATGCAGTGCAGGGCAGAAATGGTGGTGGTGGCGCAAGAGGCCATGGACGACATATTCGACGTTGCGGCCCGGTCCAAGACGGCACGGCCAATGCCAGGATATACAAAACCTTCTACTTGACAATCAAAAACCAATACTTTCAGCAACACGTTCCTCAATCTATGGAATAATTTTAAGGCTGGTCGATGTACATCTAACTATGATTTTGTAACTGTCACTCTGCATTTGACAACACAGAACTTAGCTCCACAAACATTTTCTTGTTGTGCATATAGGGAACCTAGAAACCACACAATTCTTCTCACCTAAAGGATGATAAAAAAATTGAATGCAGGCAATTCTTCCCTCCTAAAGGATTATAAAAAAACTGAATGCTGGCATGCCGCATTATACCACTTTGAACTATACATAGGAAGAAAGGGACACACTTGTGGTAACAAACTTTATCATGTGTCATTAATCATAATCAGTAATTTTTATTTTCATAAACCAAGACTAATTGGCCATAACTTGAAACACCATGTATCCATTGAAATTTAGATTGGCGAATGAAAAAAACCAAGCATGAAAGATCTTACAGTGAAGAGCAAGTCGAACCTGAGATTGATAATCTTAAATCAACCTACACAGAATCTGCACACAGAACCTGTGATGATCAGACACCGGCGAGGAGGCCTATATCTGAAGGAAGTATATAACAACAAGAAGTCAAACCATATATTGTCCGAGAAAGACGATCAATTTCTCTATCACCCCAAAATTTATTCATAGGCAACAATGGTTGTACAATGATCAGCCCGCAGACACCATGAACAATATAAGTGACACACTTATGTAAGTAGGCATGGAAGAACACTAATAATTGCAAGCTGATGCAACTAATTGAGAATAAAGGAGCCACAACTGAAATACATGCAAGCTGGTGCAACTAACTGAGATAAAGGTTAGTATAAGTTTCCCAAATAAATTTAGGTTAAAAGGTAAATCAACTAAAGTTTTTTTGTTCTTGCTATACACTGGCATATGGGATCGGTAACCCACGCACTCTGCTTCAACCCAACAAAAATAGAGAAAACAGAGCATCAATCTTGCTTTCTTTAACGCTAGAGAGATCGGTCCCAAAAGGCCTTGCTCAGGAACCAGCAAGGCATCATGTTGTGTTTCCCACAAAGACCATGAAGCATAAGCAACTAATCATAGAAGTAGACACAAACTTGGTTACGTAGGCTCGAAATGCAGGGCTGGCGGCTACTCACCTAGGCTCGAAGTAGTTGTCTCTGTCGTCGGGTCATGGACAGTAAGGCGGGATAGATTCATCTTGGGTTCCTCTCCCATTGTGTGGTGGCGGCCTGAGCTTCTCCTGCCGAGCGCCAAGGAGGAAGAGATCAAGCAGAATCGGTGAGTGGGTGACTTTCGTAATGCAAAATCGGTGAAACTAAAAACGCATGCTATAGTTTGAAGCAAAGAAGTAGCATACGCATTGGAGACATCATTGTTTTAATAATAGAAGTGACATCAAATTAAAAAATACACAGAAATGCCACATTTTTTCCAAACCAATAGAACTGAAATAATCTAAGAATATTATCATTACAGAGCAATAATTTCTGAACTTGGTGTCTATCAAAAGTAAAATTATATAAGGAAATCTCTCTACCATCACTACAACATTGCAAACCAAACCAATCAGTAGTATAACAAACAGACCGATGATAGGGGCTTTTGCCCATGATTTCCATGTAAAATAGCATCAGTAGTACATGAATTATGCATAATCACGTCTTTGTTTGTGTTTGCAATGCATGGTGTGTTATCAATAGCTTCTCTGACCAATAGGTAACAACCATCTCTAGCTGAAAATTCCATCACATATCATGCCGTGGATTAAAAATCCGGTACGTTTATCCGATGAGAACACCTACAGATTATGTGCGGATACAAAGCACCACGATGGCAGCCCCAAGAAAAGGTGTGTGAAGGAGGGGAGAGGAGAAGATCTCCAACCTCGAGCCAGCACACGAGCTGGGATAGTGCGGGTGTGGATGGCAGCAGAGCAGGCACAGAGAAACCGAACGTATGGTCTCGATGTTCACTGGTAGAAAAAGAGGCTTCCGTCCAGCCCCATTAGTCGCGAAACTGTAGGAACCGCGACTAATGAAGTCTTTAGTCGCGGTTCGGCAGACGAACCGCGACCAAAGGCCTGGGCCCAGGGCGCTCGGTGGCCAGCTGGTGCACGTGAGGGGCTTTAGTTGCGGTTGGCCAGGCCAACCGCGACTAAAGGTGCGCAAAGGCCTTTAGTCGCGGTTGGCCAGGCCAACCGCGACTAAAGCTCCTCCCCTATATATACCAGTTCAGCACGCTCACTTAGCCATTTGGTGCCACTTCTCTTCACAAGCTTCACAAGGGGGTGTAGGTTTGCTTTTGGTTCCTCTTATGCACACAAGGTGTTTGATGAAATGCCCTAAGAGGGTGAAACAAACATGATATGAAGTGTTGGAGCCACACTTGAGGTTCCTCATTTATTTTTTCCTCCTCGATCGCGGTTAGCAACTTGAACCTTTCATGCATGTGTGTCATTGATAAAAATGCATGTGCGCAGTTCATTGTTTAATTTATATTGTTTGTAGCTAGTTAGTTTAACAAATGCATGATGGTTAATTATATATTTTATATTATAATAATGCAGATGAATCGGCAATGGATGTACGGTAACCGACTCTCCGGCGAGTTCACTACGGGTTTGAAAGATTTCCTCGTAGTGGCTAACGCGAACAAGCAGGGGGGTTTTGTTATCTGTCCATGTGTTATCTGTAAGAATCAGAAGGGTTACTCTTCCTCAAGAGATGTTCACATGCATCTGCTTCGGCACGGTTTCATGCCAAGCTATAATTGTTGGACCAAGCATGGAGAAAGAGGGGTTATAATGGAAGAAGATGAAGAAGGGGATGATTTCATCGATGAAAGCTATCTTGCTCATTTCGGTGATACTTTCATGGAGGATGCTGAAGGTGAAGGGGAAGGTGAAGAAGAGGCACGTGATGATCCCATTGATGATCTTGGTCGGACCATTGCTGATGCACGGAGACGCTGCGAAACTGAAAAGGAGAGGGAGAATTTGGATCGCATGTTAGAGGATCACAGAAAGGCGCTGTACCCCGGATGCGATGATGGTCTGAAAAAGCTGGGCTGCACACTGGATTTGCTGAAATGGAAGGCAGAGGCAGGTGTAGCTGACTCGGCATTTGAAAACTTGCTGAAAATGTTGAAGAATATGTTTCCAAAGGATAACGAGTTGCCCGCCAGTACGTACGAAGCAAAGAAGGTTGTCTGCCCTCTAGGTTTAGAGGTTCTGAAGATACATGCATGCATCAACGACTGCATCCTCTACCGCGGTGAATACGAGAATTTGAATGAATGCCCGATATGCACTGCATTGCGTTATAAGATCAGAGGCGATGACCCTGGTGACGATGTTGAGGGCCAGAAACCCAGGAAGAGGGTTCCCGCCAAGGTGATGTGGTATGCTCCTATAATACCACGGTTGAAACGTCTGTTCAGGAACAAAGAGCACGCCAAGTTGTTGCGATGGCACAAAGAGGACCGTAAGTCGGACGGGGAGTTGAGACACACCGCAGATGGAACGCAATGGAGAAAGATCGACAGATGGTTCAAAGATTTTGCAGCTGACGCAAGGAACATAAGATTTGCTCTAAGTACGGATGGCATGAATCCTTTTGGCGAGCAGAGCTCCAGCCATAGCACCTGGCCCGTGACTCTATGCATCTACAACCTTCCTCCTTGGTTGTGCATGAAGCGGAAGTTCATTATGATGCCAGTGCTCATCGAAGGTCCGAAGCAACCCGGCAACGACATCGATGTGTACCTAAGGCCATTAGTTGATGAACTTTTACAGCTGTGGGTGGTGTCCGTGTGTGGGATGAGCACAAACAAGAGGAATTTGACCTACGAGCGTTGCTTTTCGTAACCATCAACGATTGGCCTGCTCTTAGTAACCTTTCGGGACTGTCAAATAAGGGATACAATGCATGCACGCACTGCTTACATGAGACTGAAAGTGTACATTTGCCAAATTGTAAGAAGAACGTGTACCTTGGGCATCGTCGATTTCTTCCGAAAATTCATCCAGTAAGAAAGAAAGGCAAGCATTACAACGGCAAGGCAGATCACCGGCCGAAGCCTGCGGAACGCACTGGTGCTGAGGTATTTGATATGGTCAAGGATTTGAAAGTCATCTTTGGAAAGGGTCCTGGCGGACAATCAGTTCCGAAGGGAGCTGACGGGCACGCAGCCATGTGGAAGAAGAAATCTATATTCTGGGAGCTAGAATATTGGAAAGTCCTAGATGTCCGCTCTGCAATCGACGTGATGCACGTTACGAAGGAAGCATCGCCAAGGGCTATGGAAATGAGGAGGTAATTGAGTTTTGTGTTGACTTTGTTCCTGACCTTAAGCCGATTGGTCTTCCTCGATCGCGGCACGAGGGGAGACTAAGTGGAAAAGGCACGATCGGAAGGAAATCAACGATATGTATGGACGGCCATTCTCTGACTGAAGCACACCACACTGTACTGACCAATTCCAGCTTGGTGGCTCCGTACTTTGAGAAACACAAGAATATTTTACGCTCGGACAACCCGGGGAAGCCTGAATCCTGGATTAGGAAGGCCCGCATGGAGACTTTCGGCAGTTGGTTGAGAAAACATTTAATGAATGACAATGATGTTGTAGATCAGCTGTACATGTTGGCCAAGACACCATCTTCGACTATAACGACTTTCCAAGGGTACGAGATAAATGGGAATACATTTTACACGATCGTCCAAGATAAAAAGAGCACCAACCAAAACAGTGGTGTCCGCTTTGATGCAGCAATCGAGAATGGGCAAAAGGTCACATATTATGGTTACATAGAGGAGATATGGGAACTTGACTATGGACCCTCCTTTAAGGTCCCTTTGTTCCGGTGCAAATGGTTCAAGCTAACAGGAGGTGGGGTAAAGGTGGACGAGCAATACGGAATGACAATGGTGGATTTCAACAATCTTGGTTACCTTGACGAACCATTCGTCCTTGCCAAAGATGTCGCTCAGGTTTTTTATTTGAAGGACATGAGTAGCAAACCGAGGAAACGGAAAGATAAGAAAACGATCAGTACATCATGCGATGATCCAAAGCGCCACATTGTTCTTTCAGGGAAAAGAAACATCGTGGGAGTGGAGGACAAGACAGACATGTCAGAAGATTATAATATGTTTGGTGAAATTCCGCCCTTCAAAGTGAACATTGACCCAAGCATTAAGTTAAATGATGAGGATGCTCCATGGATACGGCACAATTGTAAGCAAGCAGGGACACAAGGGAAGAATTGATGTGTAATAATTTATTGTACCAAACTTTGTATTTGGTCGATGAACTGAATGATGTATCAAACTTTTTGTCAAACCTTCAAGGGGTTTTAAAATGAATTAGTTTTATTTTTCTGATTTTTTTGATATATAATTGTATTTTTAAGATTTTAAAATGAATTAGTTTTATTTTTCTGATTTTAAAAGGAAAAAGGAAGAAGAAGAAAGAAGGAAAAAGGAAGAAAAAAACAGAAGAAAAAAACAGAAGAAAAAAGGAAAAACAGAAGAAAAAAACAAACAGAAGAAAAACATAAGAAAAAAACAGAAGAAAAAAACAGAAGAAAAAAGGAAAAAGGAAAAAAGGAAGAAAAAAAGAACATATGCCACCTACTGGGCCACCACGGCCTGAATACGACTAGAAACCCATTAAAGGGCCAGGATTCAGGCCCGCAGAAGGCCGAGTAGGCCCACAGGCACATAGTGACAGAATAGGCCCGTAAGCCTGCATTTGAGAGGAGCTCGAAGTGGTGAGCGCAGCCGCGCTTATAAACCACTGTCGAAGCCTCTCGGCTAGCGAGGTGGGACTAAACATCCCACCGCACCGCGCCAGTTCTAGCACAGACCTTTAGTCCCGGTTGGGGAGGCGGACCGCGACTAAAGGGTACCCTTTAGTCACGGTTGTTGTCCCCAACTGCGACTAAAGGGTCTTTCTGCGCGGGAACGGAAGCGGCGCCAAAACCCTTTAGTCCCGGTTGGGGAGGCGGACCGCGACTAAAGGGTACCTTTAGTCGTGGTCCGCCTCTCCAACCGCGACTAAAGGTGCGTCTATAAATACTGCACTTAGCAGTTTTGCCACTTCCCATTCTCCTCTCTCTCGACGCCGAAGCGCTGCCCCGACGCCGACGCCGAAGCCCTGCCCCGACGCCGACGCCGACGCCGAAGCCCTGCGCGCCGCCGCCCCCGTCCCCAGTGAGCGCCGCCTCCGCCCGTGCCCTGCCCTTGCCCGCCGCCCGTGCCTTGCGCCCTTGCCCGCCGCCCGCCGCCCGCCG
>NC_041381.1:35801491-35811247 GCF_002162155.2 Triticum dicoccoides | reverse complement strand
AAGGAAGAAGAAAAAGGAAGAAGAAGAAGAAAGAAAAAGGAAAAAGGAAGAAGAAGAAAGAAGGAAGAAGAAAACAAAAGAAAAACAGAAGAAAAACAAGAAAAAGGAAGAAAAAAAGAAAAAGGAAGAAAACAACAGAAGAAAAAAAGAAAGAAGAAAAAAAAGGAAGAAGAAAAAAAGAAAGAAGAAAGAAAGAAGAAAGAAAAAGGAAGAAGAAAAAACAAGAAAGAAAAAGGAAGAAGAAGAAAGAAAGAAGAAGAAAACAAAAGAAAAACAGAAGAAAAACAAGAAAAAGGAAGAAAAAAGGAAAAAGGAAGAAAACAACAGAAGAAAAAAAGAAAGAAGAAAAAAAGAAAGAAGAAAAAAAAGGAAGAAGAAAATCACAATGTTTTTGTATCCATGAACATTTTATGATTCATTTTTTTGAATTCACATACATTTTATGATTTCTCAAATATCTTTTTTCATTGCTATATTTTGATATACTGAATTGTTTTAAAGATGAAAAGGATAAAAACAGGAAAAGAAAAAATGAAATGAAATGAAATGAAATGAAAAAGAAAAGAAAAAAGAGTGTGGCCAGCACCCCCCGCCCTGCACATGGGCCATCCCGACCCCACATATATTCGTCTCCATCCGCATCCCTGGCCAAACCCTAGCCACTCTACTCCAAGCTCTGTTCGGACAATTTGTTTATACGGAGAGGGGCGGCGAGGGGGGCGGCGATGCGCGCGGTGTTTTTTTAGGGATCGAGAGGGGACGGCGAGGGTTATAAATGTGTTGTCCTCGCCTCCCCTCTCCGTGACGCCGTCGTCTGCCGCCCCGTCTCGCGCTCTACCGCGACACCCTCTCCCACCCCTTCCTCGCCCCCTCCTTTCGCCACCGCCCTTTCGCCACCGCCACGTCACCACAACAACCCCATTCAAGATGGCTATGCTCGTGTCACGGTGGAGGACATAGTCCAAGGGTTTGAGGACCTGGAGATTGACATTGCTACACCTGAAGGGGAGAAAAGACTTGGAGATGTCAAGCGCCATTTCATTCTATGGCAAAAGAAGTTTATCAAGTTTCCAGGCGAGGCGCCAAGGACAACAAGTCCACCCCCCTACGGTGGTGGTGGTGGCGGTGGTGGCGGTGGTGGTGGTGGTGGTGGTGGCGGTTCACCTACACCTCCGTCACGTCAGCCGACGCCGCCCCCCAGTCCACAACGTCCGGCGGGTGATCAGCCGCCGCCCCCCAGTCCTCGTCCGGCGGGTGATCAGACGCCGCCCCCCAATCCACCTCCGGCAAAGAAGCAGAAGCAGTCCTGGATTATTAACCCGGACCCTTATGTACCTAAGACCACAAAGGTACCGGAGCCATCACTGAAGCCTCTCCCCACAAGGCCTTGGGAACGTAGTGCCGAGGAAGTCGACGCGGCCGCGGCTGCTGATTTGGAGAAATGGAAGGCGGACTGCAAGAAGAAAAGAGAGCCCGAGCCCAAGCCAGTATTTTCTGATGAGCAAAAGAAGTGGGCTAAGTCATTTTTGAGCACACCGTCCCAAGCCGCGAAGAATCTTCCTAACGACTATGCACGTGAACTTCGCAGGCAGGCACTCATGTTCAAGGAGAACAAAGAGCGGGAGAAGGCCGAAAGTAAAAAAAGCGGGAAACAAGTTGCCCAGCTCGGGGAACAAAGTAAACAATCGATTGCCCCGCTTATAGTGGAAGCCTTCTGTCCGGATGCCCCCGAGATCATACAAGCTGCGGCAGCACAGGGATTGACTGTAACGAGTGCCAGAGAACAAGCGGCCAACTTAGGTATTACTCTTCGTGAACTGTTAGGCCTTGATGAGGCGCCAGTGAAGGAGGTAGTAATTACATATGTCAAGAATGGGCCTCTCGTCGAGCCTGCGCAGGAAAAGGATCTACCTCCACAAATGAAAGGTCTGCTAAAATGGTACAAGGGTTACATAAAAAATAAAAACGCCAAAGAATATATTTATGCGGAAGTTAGACATGAGCATCACTTCAAACATTACTATGTACAAATTGAACTGAGTGAATTGTTCCAGCTTTTCAATCTGCGCGAGCTCGATAAATCTATCATCAGTTGCTACGTTCTGTAAGTGATTTATTAATTTCTACCCCATCTCGTTCATATTGCCTGCACTATATATATGTCCTAACTATATTGTTGTGTCCGCTATTATACATGCAGAATGAAGATTAAGGAATGCAAAGTAAGGAACATCCATGATGTTGGGTTCATTGACCCACACATCGTTAATGGACATGTGTTGGAGCGTTACCCCGCCGACGTGGAGGCAGACCTGTGGCAGTTTCTTACAAAGCAGGAACTCAAAAGTGATATTCTATTTCCTTACCATTTTCAGTGAGTGTTTCTGTCTTGAGCACATTCTCTTTTGTTTACTCCATGCATGGTATGTGGCCGGCTAATCGATGAGTTATGCATGACGTACTGTGCATGTATCGTGTCCGCAGGTTCCACTGGATTCTGCTAGTAATTAAAGTTAACACCTCAGAATGTCTCGTCCACGACTCTGTGAATATGGATCCAAAGCTTTGGGGCGGCATGAGAAGAATGCTGCAGAAGTAATTATTTTCATTCATTTGCGCTCTATATCGATCGGCATATTTCGTTCATTTCCTAATATCAAGTAACTAATTAATAACTCCCTTGTTCATTTAATTTTCTTTGCCTCGTAGGGTTTGGAGACGGTTCGTAGATACAAAGGTCGGTGAATTCAAAAAAGAGCTAGAATTCAAAATGTTAAAGGCTAAGAATGTTGGGGATATTCAGCCACCGGAGACCAATCTATGTGGATACTATGTCTGTGATATGATCCGGAGATACACCTCTGAGCGGGTTCCGAGTGATACCAATGCTCAGAGGAATAACCTCCGGTGGATGCTTAGTCCAGAAGCTCGCTTCCGACCACTTCAAGAGGAACTAGCTGGATGGTTCAGCAGGGAAGTCCTCCATCCTAAAGGAGAACACTATTACGAGGACGTAGAACTTTATATGCATTAAATCATGTATGGAAACTTGTTCAAAATTGTATATGGTCATCCGATGATATTGAATATATATTGTATATTCCTCTTGAATTCTTTTTGGTTCTAATTTCAAATTTATTTGAAATTGTACATTCATATGCATGTATGTAATACCGTAGAATATATGAAACTCCTTCAAAATTAAAATAAAGCACAATACAAATAAAACAATACAAATTAAACAGAAAACAGGTTTAAGGGGGGGGGCTAAAACCCTAAACCTGCGGCGGCCTTTAGTCGCGGTTGGCCAGAAGAACCGCGACTAAAGGTCCTCCGCCCCGACGGCCACCTGGCGCCCACGTGGACGGGCCTTTAGTCGCGGTTCTTAAGCAACCGCGACTAAAGGGGGGGGCCTTTAGTCGCGCCCGTTCGGTCGCGGTTGCGCAACCGCGACTAATGGCAGTTGCGAACCGCGACCAAAGGCCCTTTTTCCACCAGTGGTTGTTCTTTATGCCGTCGTTGCACGCCTCCCTGCACATCACCGGCAAAAACAACCACACGCATGAACATCTAGCTCACAATCACATAAACATGAGAGTTGTGTATTCTCTCATAACTCGTACAAAACATGAGTTGTGTATGTATTCTTAGGAAGATATTAAAATTGCATCAAGTAGCAGGCAGTCTATTGTATTATTTTTTACAGTGGTAATGTGAATATAAGATAAGATGGTAGTATAAGATATCACAAAATATGCTACAAACATGTATATTTCACGGATAGATAGAGTGGCCTGAAATTGCATGCAAGAGGTTGAGAAAAGAAGAAGAATACTTGTTAAAGAATTACTGGAACAAAGGCAAAGTCTGCGAGAATTTTCCACAAAATAATGATTTTGGACATGTATACTTGGAGAGGTGTCACCGCTACATCCATGAGACCACCACGGACAGAGCTACAAGAAAGTAATACAAAAAAAATTCTTATCGATGGTCGGATGTGCACATTCTATCCATTGGTATATGTCGAAGAATGTAGTATTACTTTGACATTTAGCAAGTTGAATGGATAGTACATAACAATTAAGGCAAGTCATTTTTCCAAAAGGTGCATGAAACTCAGATATCAGTCTATATAGCACACCACGGTAGCTAATGAGAGAGAGATCGGGAGAGCAAGCTGCAACACCCAGGTCAGGTTGTACGCGGTGATCAAAGAAGTTGCGCGACAAAGTAAGCAAGCGCACCCAGCGCCACCAGTCGCTAGTCAGAAGCAAACTATTATTAGGAAAGAAGAGGTGCATCACAATTGCTCATTTTCGTATTAACAAATTAGATTGACACTGGATGGCAAACTGTAATACATATACAAAGATCAAGTACTCTCATGATGCATAGCATCCATTAAACTAAATTATACCTTTTGAGCGCGCGCGCACACACACACCGCAAACTGATCTAGAACTTGGAAGTATGTTCTTTTTAAACCATAAATCTTACATGCAGCTTTAAATTTAGTAAAATTTTAGTTACATTCTTTTTAATTTTCAACAGCCTGGAACCTAGATAAAATCCCCCAGTAATATCCTAATCGCATCAATTGCAAAACTACATATAGTGAATAATCAGAATCAGACATGTAGCTGAACCCAGTCCCAGTTTGCTGATCAACATAGATAAGATTCGACTCCTGCAGTAGCCAATATCCAATTCCAAACCGAGAGAAGATTATACAGGGTCTAAACAATCTCTAAGAAAAATATTATACAGATTGATTGATTAGTACGCAAACTGTCGATATATATAATATACCTGATCCCAACTAAACTCATTCCAGAGTAGCGATATGTTGTCTGCTATGGGGAAGGGGCCATTCTCGTAGAAGAGGGCTATCTCGCTGCAGTAGCCGGGCCTTCCCGTCAGCCAGATCACCACTAGGTCCTCCTTGTGCCGCCTGAATTCGAAAAAGTAGAACAGCCTCCATGAAAAAGTGGCAGATGTAAGGCATAGTATCATCATGAGAAACACAACATGAACGAAGAGGCTGGAGGCTGCATGAGTGAGCTCACCTGGCGTCATGAGTGGTGGGGAGGCGGTAGCACCCAGTGTGGTGCCCGAGGTTGCTCACCGACGTCACAACAACGACTTTGGATAGAATCACCACCCAAAAGGATCAAATATTCAAGTGCGGCGCATAGTTCCTTCAAGATAAAAAGAACAGCTGACTATGTGATGTTTCAAATAGTCCATCCAAAGTAGTGTACTGTGATATAAATATATAACGAAGGATCACTTACTGATTAGGATCTCCTCCATAGCTAGCAATAGTATCACAAATAAATGAAAATGCCTCAAAAGCATCACTGACCATCTCACTTATTGTTCCTTGGGGCAAATTTCTGCAAGATATATTTACATATTTCATCAACCAGACATATGTCAATCTATACTTACTCGCCTAGAAGTCATGAAATTAGATAGAAATGCCATCAAAGGGTAAGCACCTATTAAGGACAGTAAAACTGCACCCAAACCGAGCTCTCTCAGGCCATTAGGATTTGTGGCCGTCCGTTTTGTTGATATAATCACTCCTGGCCGTCAGATCTGCTTGATGAAGCGTAATGCAGCGTCGTGGCCCAATTCTTGCAGCGTCCTGGCCCATCTGTCCTAAGGGCTGCTACTCTGGAAGAAAAAACCGAGGCCTCTGGTTCATTGGGCCGCTTGAGCCAGCCCATTTAACCACTCTGATCTGTGTCGCTGTTCCTGTGTGTACGTAAAAAAAAAAAAGCAAGTGCGGTCGATAGGATGCGGGGGACTCGAACAGAGGAGGCGCACGAGGGAGCCCAGGCACGCGAGGGGATCGAGGAGCCAGCCAGGCGATCGAGGGGGCCGAGGCGCGCGAGTGGATCCGACGCCACGCGGTTCGGCTGATGCGCGCTAGGGGAGCCGACCCATCCGATAGGGATCCAGCGGGCGCGTGGGATGCAGATGAATTAGCGGCCGACCGATCTAGCTGGCGCGGTCGATCCGACTGCAAAGTGGAAACTGCTCACAATCAAACTTCAGTTTCTAAGCGCGCATTCATGGCTTTAATGTGCCAATCCTTCCGTCGCCCGGCGGGGCGTCTATATATTCTTCCACCCCTGACTCGAGTCCGGCAGCACATCTTTGAGCATCATGCTCAGGTAGGATTCCCTGTATTTCCTTTCAGTTCATCTATGATTCATTTTCGCACAAAGCAATTAGATATGCTCTCATACCAAAAATTGTGCGTACAGGTGATGTTCTTGCGCCAAGTCGACAGGTAATTCCTCGCCTTCCAGCCGCCGTTGCTCTGGACCAGTTCTGCTGCCCAAGTGCGAGACCTTCCTCAACGCCTCTGCTTCAATCGCTGATAATATTTCAAGTTGCCCCGATACAAATTGGAACGTATAAGAAATTTCTATGGTAGACAGCCACAGTACATTACTACTCATGCATCCCTCTATTTAGCACGAACACAATTTTTATCCTGATTTGATTCATTTATTGGGAAAATTCTTGGAGGCTGTGTTTCGGATATATTTGTTCAGAAATTCTTTTCGTCATAATTTGGTATGGCTATTGCTTATATACTACGGTGCTGAATGTACGTGTATCATTCACGCCATGGTATTGTTAATTATTGTTGTTGTCAATAGGGAGCAATAATCTCGAGGACTGAAGATGCAGGATTCATCCCTAAGAGAGTGAAGATGCATGAGGAAGCATTGACCCAGTGAGAGATAAGACCTCAACTAGAGTCATGTAAGGCGGCACAGATCAACATCAATTCTGTTCATAAATTAGTATGTGTGCTTACTTCTAATCAGTTTTTGGTGCTAAACTTAAGGTTGGTTTTGGAAAAGTGTTCCTGCTGGTCCAAGATCAATGTTACGAAGTGGTACTATATCAGTACAAAAGATTATTACTTCCACTAAGAATAGGCAAGTTGAAGAAGGGACAAACTATTTACTTAACGTCATCCCCTTTTCATCCTCCAAATCAATGATTTTTTTTGTTAAATAATTTTGTCTCCTTGCCAAATGCAGTGACAAAAATTGTCAGCAGTGGATTCGAGGAAGAGGCGGGAGGAGTGCAGGTAGGGGTGGGCTAGGACAGTAGTGACTGATGTTTCGCCGGCTCAAGGCCATCTCCCGGCGACGTTATTCATAACTAGGATCCACTCATTGCCACCCAGGCATCTACCTCTGCTGCAAACAATGATATCACAATCACCTTTTTGGATATATTCAATTTTCTGCATGATAATAATTTGATTACTGAAACATGGAATATTTGGTTGCATTTTCTGTATTTGTGGTACGAAAGCTTTTTTTCTGGTAGATGTGCTCCATTCTGCACTTAACATCATATAAATGATTCTATCATTTTATCCTAATGATTAACCAATTGTTGATGAGTTCAACATGGTTTGTTATGTAATAGATTCTCCGAAAAATGTGTCAGATGACTAGCTTCCAGAATTTGAAAAACAAATAATTGGCTCCTCTATTTCATTAAGCTAGCTCCAACTGTAGTGTTATGTCATCTCATGCCATGACATACATTCTTTGTTAATTTAGGTGATGCTATTTAGTTTGCCAAAGTGCAGGGAGTCCCCACAACAACGTCATATGAGATAGGTACAATACAATTGCAACTCAAAATCAGTAAAACTAGCACTGTCTTAGGTTGATGCAAGGCCATGATTATTTGTTTGTATTTCAAATTACTACTTACATTCTCATCTTAATATTTACTTCTTCGTGTAATTGAATTGTTTTAGGCCTGAGTTAGATTAAATATCTTGGTACTGATGAGGTCGTCGTAGAAAGAAGAATCTCAATAGCTTTGCTAGCCTGTATTTCCCACCTTGTCCTCCTTCAAACATATGTATTTTTGCGGGGTCTTCAACACTTATGTTTACATGCCTAACAAATCCATGTCATCTATTGGTATAGTAAAACAGTTTGTTTCAAAGTATTTTTCTCATTTGAGAAGGTAAAGATTCAGCAACTTTAGTACTTTCTGCCTCGTATATTTGCATAGGTTCCTTTTCATCATGTTGGGAAAACAGATGTTTGCGGCAATGCGCACCATCAATTCTATTCACTTAATTCTTTCTAAAGCCACTCCTTGCATATTGACACGTCTAGAAATAAGTGACATCAACAAACCAATAATAACATCAAAGGTGTTAGATAACAACAGAGAGAAGTGAATGGGAGCAACGAGGGAAAGCAGGATCATTGGCAAGATCAAGGGGATTACCTGCAAACTTGCGAGGTTCGGTGGTGCAAAATAATATCCCTACCAGGTCATGGTAGTTACATAAAATGATAAATATTTGGTTTACCTACACGACAGTTTAGAACTTATTTCAATGGAAATAGGAATTTAGTTCTTCCATGTCTATATATTTGTAATAATTACTATCATTCTATTGAAAAAATAGACGGGCGCAGCAACGCGCGTCAATCATGATCTAGTAATCAATGCAAGCGACTATAATTCCACGCTCCGCTAACCGTCTTCCAAGAAGAGCACCCCACGCCCTGTAACTAAACAGAATCATGACCATCAACAATGGAAGTCACGGAGAAAGGTGTCTTGATATGTACCTTATCTCCTCCTCTATATGGACCAGCTGGTGATAGATGTGTGGCTGTAGAGAGAGAGTTGACAGTAAACAAACCGAAAGCAATGAAAAAGGAAAACAAAGAGACTTATTACATAGGTGTATTATAAATTTTCTTGAACGGGGTATTAAATTGCCTGTCCTTTAACATTATCAAATTCCATAATCCATGCTTTCGTGGATATTATACATAGGCTGGGGGGACATCCATGCTTCCTTGAAGCACTGGTCTAATATAAAAAGAACCTTTGCTTCAGAAACATATGTTGGAAAAAAAAGAGCTGCTGATATACAATGTAAGAGTAGGACAGAGAAAATACTACACTAAATTCCTGCTCCTGTCATTTAACTAAAAAGTGCAAACCTAACCAAATATTCAATGGAATTGCTTATACTCTTCGTCCCAGAAAATCTTTCAAGTGTGTACAGAACTGCTGATGGAACGTAAGCCTATACACTACATAATCTGAACTCTTTTGGAAGGGAATAAATAAGAAATCCATAAGTTGGAAATTACTGAGTAAATAAAAAAGCATAAATGTTACATATATAATCTTCCCAGCAGTGTATAGGAGTTTTATCGAACACCTACAGACAAATCTGGAGGACGATAAGCTACCCTTCCAATCTAAATCATTGTCACACCAGCATCCACCCCTTTTCTCATCACCCAGATATTCACAACATCCATACAACCTGAGAAGTATATTGTGTAGAGGAGCTCACCCACAAATCTGCCCTACGGAGGGGCACCTCTTGCTGCTCCACCTATTGAGTCTTCATCCGAATGCGCAACCCATGCACCTCCTGCAAAGTCCAAGATGCGATTTAGGGAGGAAGAAATGCATCAGAAGATTGAGCTTAGATAGGAAAAGAAGAATGGGGGCGGAGAGGACACGGAGATGTCTTACCATGCTCATCTTGGCATCCTCTCCGGCGGTGCTGACGTAGCACGAGCTACTCCTGTTGAGCACCGAGCGCAGTAGCGGCGTGAGCAGTGGCCTGTGCCCTTCGCTGTGCACCCCTCCGTTGCGTCGCGTTGTCGTCGTCCTCGTCGTCGACGCCCTGCTGCTGCGCATGTGCGGGTGCGTGGGTGC
>NC_041381.1:35787560-35801318 GCF_002162155.2 Triticum dicoccoides | reverse complement strand
GCTGGGTTTGGCGTCTTGCCGGTTCAGACGAGACGGCAGCGGCGGCGGCGCGGCAGGGAGGCGGGCGACGGGCTAGGGATCAGGTGAGAGGCGAGCAGGAGAAAGAGGAGAGGGAGAGGCGCGAGTGGGCGAGGCGACCGCCAGGTCCACTCAGCGGAGGCGGCGACGCGAGCGCGAGCGGAGGCGGCGGCACGGGGGCGAGCGGGAGAGGAGGCGCGCGGGAGGGGAGGGGAGGGGAACGAGAGAGAGAGAGATAGGGAGAGGAGGCACGCGGGAGGGGAGAGGAGGAGGCTAGGGTTCACCACGGGGGCCGGCCCTTTCATACCCCGGTAAGCGAAATGACGAAAATGCCCTCGGCGGGACAACGTAATTACGCGTGGTGGCACGAACGAGACGGTAACTATTCATCCCAGCAGTAACTTTTTTTGATCCGACAGACGAGGTCGTTCCAGGGGTCGATCCGACGGCTCAGATCGCATCAAGCACTTCGATCCAACGGCCAGGAAGCCCAAATCGCTGAGGAGCCGGAAGGATCACTGTCATTCTTATTTCTGGATTTCTGAATAGTCTGAAGCATCCAGTCTTATTACACATGAGGCACGTGCTATTGATCCCAGGCTTGTTCTCCTGCGCTTTTGGAGGAAAAATGAATGGACATGTTGTGCTAATAATTGGAGAGCAAAAGGCGCGCGCACACACACAGATATAAACTCCACTTGACTAAAGATCATATTAATGTCTAAAGAAGCTAAAAATAAAAATGTTGAGTTACCAGCTTGGACGCATACTGGATCAAGTAGAAAGGAGAAATATATCCTAGAACAGGCACCTCCGAGAGGAGTAGACTGAAAAACAACCCCTCGGATTTTTCCATGCGAAGATCCGATTTTTGTTAACGTGCTTGAAAGAATCTGTAAATCCGCTGATGATGTTGCACACCTGCTGTAACCTTGATCGATGCACCATTGTCATATCCGCAACCTTTTATAGCAAATAGCGACCAACACTACTAGGAAAAGGGCTTAAATGGAATGGGCACTAATGGCGCACCTGTCATGTGGTGCGCCACTACTATATAGCAGTGGTGCACCATGTGCAGGTGCGCTATTAGTGTGGAAGACACTAATGGCGCACCAGCCACACGGTGCGCCACTAGTAAATTTTTTTTTCTTATTTTCCGAAGATACTAATGGCGCATCATGGCAAGATCATGGACAGTTTAACAGAAATAAGAAGAACACAACACTTGCATGTTCAAACTTCAAACCATAAGCAGGAATTCCCTGCACCATTAGTTTAAGCCTGGAATCACATGGGAACAGAGTGGGACACAAACTAAAACAAAAAGAGGTGCCAGATGCCTCAACTCCTAACACAAGATTTGTATTCTCACCAGAGAACAAAAGCAACACACATGCACGTGAGAGGCATCATTCCCGGCCTTAGAAGTTAGAAGTAATCAAACATTTACTATTACTTCATCCAGACATCTGCGGCTCATCATGGATAATCCTGGTTGGTTCATCAACTAATCATCATGACATAGATTAACTGGCATTGACTGAACTCAGCCTTTGCACAGGTGAAACAATGACTGCAATCTCTGTTTCGAAAAAAAGAAACAATAACTGCAACAATAGTACCACCATGACCACTGGGCTGCTCTGCTTCTGCTAGCAACAGTAGAACCAATTCTGCTCCTTTGCTACTGCTATAATAGAATAAAAGAAACAGTATACATTACATAACACCAGTTTTTCAATTGTAGATTAAACCTGGCTGTTTCATCGACACATCATCATTAGAGAGATTAACAGCAATGTACTGAACTTAGTCCTTCTTTCATCATCACATAATAGATTAAACTGCCAACTACTGAACTTAGTCCTTGCACAGCTGAAAGTCTGAAACTGGGACTAGAAGAACAACACCTTCACTGGGCTGCATCTATGATAGTTTGATGCAATATATTTCCTACTGTATTTGACTAGTGTTTAGGTCAACAGCAATCCATGATTTTTTTTAGTTAACAGCAATCCATGATTTTTAGTTAACAACAACCCATGATTTTTAGTTATAAGCAATCCATGATTTTTAGTTAACAGCAATCCATGATTTTTTGGCTGTTGGCTGCTGTTGCATGTTGCTACTGCTACTTGTTGGTGGGGCACTAGTGCTACTGCTAGTCTGCTACTTGTGTTGGATGTGCTACTGCTAGTCTGCTGCTCGTGTGTTGTTGTTAGTTACTTCGGTTGCTCGTTGGCTTCTGCTAGTGCTAGGCTTCTAGTAGTTCTGTAGTGTAGTTGCGGCTGATCTATTGTGTCATATACAGATATGCTCATGTAGTCATGTGTGCTACAGATACAGCTGGTCATGCTCTGCTGCTGCTGGTTGTTGGTATACTGGTGCGGTGGTGCTCTGTACTGTGTTTCCTTGTGCTATGCTGCACTATTGCTTGCTGCTATACATAGTGTGTTGTTTTGTGCTCTGCTGCTGCTAGTTAGTTGTGTTGTGCTGCTGACCTGTTGTTTACTTAGTACTTACTTGTGATGTGCTACTATAACTATTTAGCAAGTGTTTAAAGCTTTAATTCATTAATTTCCTGGGTACTAATTGGCCTCTTCTGCTGCTTATCAGAGATGGGGGGAAGCAGCCACCGCCGCTCTGCCACACCGCAGTATGAGTTGGATGCTTCCGAGTTCTTCAGTATCATACTTGGGACTTCAGTATCATCCATGACGCGGGTATATAAAACGAGAGATCTCCCCTTCACCCATCTCATTATGATATCTGTTGTTTGCTACATCACTCATTGTCCCAAAGTGCAGAGGCTGCCTGACAGTTTTATGAACATGCTGGGTGAAGATCCGCCAAATAATGTGAAGCTGCGACAGGCCGGCAGCGGGTTACGCAGGCTGTGGGATGTGGAGTTGGTGATCAAGGAGGGCCACATGTACTTGTATCGTGGGTGGGAGAAGTTCTACCGTGCCTACGACCTGCGGCTGGGGTACTTCCTTCTCTTCAGGTACGACGGCGACGCCACCATGCTCATCGTGAAGCTGTTCAACGCGACTATGTGTCGCATGCGCTACGCTGACGATGATGATGCCAGTACGTTCTGCCTCTTCTTATTCCTCTACATTTGTCTTTGTCTCACATCGATTGTTAACGGTCATTGTTGCATTTGGACAGGCAATGGGAGCAGCAGCAGCGACACTGGCTACAACCAAAGCAACAGCGACTATGGCTGTAGCAAAAGCAACAGCGATTCTAGCTTTAGCGAAAGCAGCAGCGATTGTGGCAGCAACAAAGACAACAAGAAGGATGATCCGGACTGGAGAGCGGGAGAAGAGGAGCAGAGTGGGGATGAGGAGCGGCAGGATGATGATGGGCATCAGGCTGAGGATGACCTAGCGCTGGTGGTGGCTGACCAAGGGCAAGAGATGGTGGTGGCTGATCATGGGCAAGAGATGGTGGTGGCTGACCATGGGCAAGAGATGGAGGTGGCTGAGGATGACCTAGCGATGGTCGTGCCCGTCCTGCCTGAAGGTGGCCTCGCGATGGTGGTGGTGCCTGACAATGACCACGCACCGGTGATGGCGCCGGCGATCCCACAGCTGGGCGACATGACCACGCCAATTGTGGTAGAAGACTACATCCCACTGCCTCCACCGCCTCGCTGCTCTTGGCGCATCAGGCTGAGGAAGGAGAAGGAGAAGAACAATGAGAACTGAACTATGTCAGGTATGTCAGATCTCCAAAATGATATATATACTTAGTTACCTAGGTTATCTCTAATATGCTTAGTTTCCTATAGGTTAGCTTCATTTTACCTAAGTTGGCTCTAATATGCTAACTTAGAGCTTATATGCTTAGTTTCCTATAGGTTAGCTCCAAAATAACTTATGTTAGCACAAAATGATCAAGTTTACATAATAAGCTTATAGTCTTCTTCTTATTCTTCTTCTTTTCCAAAATGACATAGGTTAGCTTCATTTTACCTAAGTTGGCTCTAATATGCTAACTTAGAGCTTATATGCTTAGTTTCCTATAGGTTAGCTCCAAAATAACTTATGTTAGCACAAAATGATCAAGTTTACATAATAAGCTTATAGTCTTCTTCTTATTCTTCTTATTCTTCTTCTTTTCCAAAATGACATAGGTTAGCTTCATTTTACCTAAGTTGGCTCTAATATGCTAACTTAGAGAGCTTATATGCTTAGTTTTCTATAGGTTAGCTCCAAAATTACTTATGTTAGCACAAAATGATCAACTTTACATAATAAGCTTATAGTCTTCTTCTTATTCTTCTTATTCTTCTTCTTATTCTTCTTCTAGTATTCTTCTAGTGTTCTTCTTCTTTTAGTATTCTTCTAATCTTCTTCTTCTTCTTCTCTTCTTCTTCTTCTTCTTCTAACTTCTTGTTTATCATTTTGCAGATTTGATTTAATTCACGGAAGCTTGCATGGATGGAGTGCTTCTTTTCCATTTCTGTTTTTATTTTGTATCAATGTGAAACTTTTGTGAATTGATGGATAACGGTGTTGGACGAACAATGTGAAACTTTTGTAATACGTAACGATGGAACTATGTGTTGGCTATGTATGTATATATGATGAAACTTGTGTGTTGGATATGATTGTTATATGGATGCTTATTGTATATATATGTGTTGGATATCTCATATGTGAAATAGTGATCTAAATTCCAACCTTTTTGAATATGCCAAGTGAACTATTTTGTAATCCCTATACAAAATTAGATTGTAATACTAATCCTGAACTAAATTCCAACAATGTTGAATATCCTTGGAATTAGTCACTCAGGGATGACCTGGAGGACATAGGGAGGAACATTGTTAGCAATAATAATCACTATCCATATCGGCAATGACATCATCATGCGCTTTGGTTCCTGTACGTACATGTAATCCGATCACAGGTTATATAGTAAGCTAGTTGAGGCATTAAGATTCTTTACCTAGGCTATGTAATGTAGCAGTGAATTAATAGAGAAAACGCAAGGTACATACACATGGCCATCCAATGATTTCTTGTTCACCTGTGTGTGTGTTCATTTTCCTGCCAGCTGGGCGCTGTAGATGCGCGTGTTATGGCAGTGGAATCACTCACCCAGGGATTACCTGGAGGTGATGCCGATGTGCATTATATCATCGCTGCCAAAGCCGGTTATGAACTGCTAAGTATCAGTATGTGTTTAACATTAGTACATACCTCGACATGTGCGTATAGAAATACTGATATGTCTAGCTTCTTAAACTGGACGGAAGAAGAACGTGTCCTCTCCAACGCTGCTGTGTGGGGGAACAACAGCCAAGGTTGTGTCCATAGCCATGACATCGAGCGTTGGACCACCCGTGGTATTGCTTCCTAGTCTCGGACTTCTTCCAACGGCCGGCCGCCTGGGCACTGCGACATGGATTGGTGATAACTGACCTCCTGATGCATCTGTGTGCGTTTACGGCCATCTGGATCGTCAACGGAGTCCGGCACGCATGCAGCATGGACACTCAACAGTGATGGGACACTGTGATGGCTGGGCATGATTTAGTTGCTTCGTCGTCGCGTTGTCCCGTGACCGCTGTAGCACGGGAGAGTGCCATGGGCTTGTGGTAGATGGGAGGAGGAGGGGCGAGAGGTGGAAGAAGAAGGCTTGCAGGAGGGGGGAGAGGATGCGTCAAGACGCCAGGGTTAGAGATTGTACGTATACAATTTCTTCATCTTGGAGTGGATATGCATCGTATGCTATTAGGACTCAACCACGGCATGCTTGTATTTTTTTTATTTTTTTGGACATCCACGGTTTGCTTCTTTGATCTGGATTGTACGTCTACATTTTTTTTACCTTGGCGTGGACTTGGATTGTATGCTATTAGGACTCTACTATGTTTTCTTATTTCATCTAAACCGTAGATTTGACATCAAGGCTATCTTTTTTCCAAATCATTGGCGTGGAGGCTTAAAATTATGTGGGTTAATCTACACCGTTATAACTCGGTCCCGCGAGATAAATGGCTCCTAATTTCTAATTAACGTGCTAATCATAGGCGTGGAGGCTTAAAATTACGTGGGCTAATCTACACCGTTATAACTCGGTCCCGCGAGATGAACGACTCCTAATTTCTAATTAACGTGCTAATTTCTAGGGAGTCTCTAATTAGTATAGGTATAGATAGATAGACTAGTTGAACTAGTTTATTTTTAGAAAGAAGTAGTTTATTTTTATTTATAGTAAGTTTATTTTTAGTAAGAACTAGTTGAATTATTAGAACTAGTTGAACATGTCACATTTGTTGTTATTTTCTTAGTTTAAGCAGATATTCCCGCATCGACGTCGACGATGCCTATCCCGCATCCTCGTCGTCGATACCCGTCATTCGCTAGGGTTTTAGTTGTATTAGTGATGTTATATGTATAATACTATTCGGGATGTATTAGGGATAACTTATAGGTTTTTTGTTTTTGCAAAAATCATGGAGCCCCTCCATCATCCCCGCCGTCGTCCCCGTCATCGACCCCCTCCGACCTCGAGGTGAGACCAGCCAAATCTTCATGTCAATATAAGTCTTATAAGATATGATGTAGATAAAAACATGTATATCTTGTGTTGCCCAAGTGGCCGGTCATATTTGCAGGTTACACCTCCGTTGATAGCTTATTTTCATTCTTCAAAGAATATGCGGAAAATGATAGACAGAACCAACTACACCGATGGCTCTGAGTTAACTTATCAGGAGAAAAATCATCTAGTCGCATATTGTATTGAAATTGGGAATTACAATGCCTTTTATCGAACTCCTCCAAATTATGGTCAATACGTGCCACTAGTACACGTGTTGAACCACAATAACTTCCATCGAGATATCTTGGTAAGATTTTTTACTATTACGATATCCGTGCATCTTTTGCATACTTTTAGCACTAAACTACATTGCTAACTACGAAGTTATTACTATGTTTTTCAACAGAAAATCCCGATGGATTGTGTGCCTCATTTGATGTATCAGAATGGTCGCCTTGATGTTTTGAACATACAACCAGGTCGTCCTACGAATCTCACCTGTCCATACATGATTTCTAAAATCGGTGAACACATGATAATCAAACATTGGAAAAATGTATGGACAGTCATAAGGAGGTTCTTGGAAGCAGCATTGTGCGAAAGGCAAGAATTAGAGACAGGATAATCTCCATTCTCCATAATGGAGAGTCAGGGGCTATCTTGTTTTATGCTATTTTACCTAAGATAATATAGTAGGTCCTAAGAGAATGTAGTAGGTTCTATGAGGTACAATATGTTTATGAGAGTTGATGATGAGGACTAGTTGTGATTATCTCTAGTGACCAACTTGTATGTGATGTCTCATTGATGAAAACGATGATCATGAGGAGGTGTTATATGACAATGATGTATTATGATGGTAAGTTGTTAATGATATGATGATGATGATAATGATGATATTTATTATATCATTGGTTGAAAGAACCGCAGACTAGTTTCAACTAGTCCACGGTTCTTTCTCTCAGTAATGTAATAACTAGTTCTTTCTCCCAGTGATGTAATATCATTGGGTGAAAGAACCGCGGACATCCACATGAAACTAGTTCACAGTTCTTTCTCCCAGTGATGTAGTAACTCATTATGATGTAAAAACATTCTCTAAGTTGCTGCAGTATGAAAACTTGTATAAATGTGTATGCATACAACATGAAATAAAAAAGAAATACGGAATAATAGTAGTAGCGCGTGATAGGAGAAGTGTTATTACTAATTACCAGTAGATCTCATAGTAGAAAGCACTGCTACTAAGTCGATATAGCAGTAGCGTGATCCAACACACGCTATTGCTAACCTTTAGCTGTAGCGCCTTACTAGTAGCGTTGTTCCCCGCGCTACTGATATGCGCTACTGCTAGGGTTTTTCCTAGTAGTGCTTGTTCTCATCATATGAGTATGTCTGAACTCTTTTTGATAATTATATAAAGAAACAATCGCCCACTCTTCAGACACTATTGCATACATATAGCTTCAGTTGTGGCTCGACACCACATTTGTCAAAGCACAATCATCTGCGAGCACTGCAACTTTTTGAAGAGTGCAAATGGACAAAGCTAGGCACTCTGACAGAGGCAATACCTGAGGTATCTTGACCTCTCAAGGAGCTGGTATATGAGCGGACTTCTCAATTAAATAAGCACATTGTATAATGTACGGACCCTTACTGGTTGCCGGAATCTTGGTCGACTTCCAAAGGATATGAAGTATATGACAAAGCTTTGCGACCTATATACAAATGGATGCACATCATTGAAGTGCTTGTCTCCAGACCTCGGGCAACTCACTTATCTACAGACTCTAACATACTTTGTGGTGGGTTTTAGTCCTTATTGCAGTACTATTGGAGGACTACGGATATAAACCTTGGTGAAATAAAACTATACGGTCTTCAGTTTGTAACTGAACAAGATGCTAAAGCACAAAGATGTGCTTCATACTCTTAATCCTCTTGCCGCGCTGGAGTCGCTAAGAATACAAACCTATAGAGGTTCTGGCTTTCCAAAATGGGTGAAAGATCTTACTTTACTGCAGCATTTGATCAAACTGGTTGTACAATGTGTGAGGAAGTTCCCCAATTGGTCGATTTAAGGCCCTTGAAGTTCTTGTTTTGGTAAAGTTTGATAATCTTCAAAGCTTATGCAGGGACAAATCGACTGCAACATTTCTAGCACTAAAACACCTCGGATTAGAACAAATGGAGATTTTGGAGAGATGGGTGGCAACAGAAGGAGAAGAATTAATATTTCCTCTACTTGACAATGTTTACATTGAGTACTGCCCAAGGCAAACAACTCTACTTGAAGCACCAAAACTCAAAGTTATTGACGTAGAGGAAGACAAGACTCAACTTTCCTTGTCAATATTTGAATCCAAGCACAAGTCTTGCTTATCTGACTTATGGTTGTCTGTCAGTGATACAGAACCAACACAAGAACTGGAGCTTGATCAGGATCCTAAAGTATCCCTTTTTACACTAATGTCTTTTGGTTCCAGCTTCTTGTTCCGCTCAAGTCCTTTGCAGCCAATAGTTGGGGGTCTAGTATTTTGGTCAGCTCGGGGAATTAGCGATCGACAGTTGTGATATACTTTCTCTGTGTAGTGACCGTACATAATTTAACCTGTTATGTATATTTCAGCTCATCTATTTCTACAATCCTGTTGTTTTGAATTGGGTGCAGTAGCTTTTCATGGAGATATCTTGACATTGGTTTCTATGTACAGGGCCTAAACTATGGGAACCAAAATCATGGAAATATATGGTTGCATCTTGAATTCCACCACTTTGGTTAGCGTAAAAGCCCAAAAGATCAGCATAATTGGGTTCTGTATGTTTGTCTTTGCTTGGGCCGACTATGTGAACTCCTAGCAGGGTTGCTGCTGCGCAAGCAAATGATCAGCATAATTGGTAGCTCCCCTCTTCAAGAGAATCTTCAGTGTGATATTTTCCTGTTCCGTAAGCTCTAATGAAAATAAGCCTCGATGACCTGAAAGGCTGAAGCTTGGACAACATGAATCACAAGTTACAGAACTCTAGAGATCGTTTCTTGGGCTCAAGCCAGCTACTTTGCGCAGAACAAGCAAGCGTGTCCTTCCGCATGACATGTCTGAGTTAGTAAGTACACTTGCAGCCAGTCAGTCAGTCATCTGTCGAACCGTTAGTTTTCTTTCTTGCGTGGTACTGGCCACCAATGGTAGCTATGGTATGGTGGTGGCAGCACGGACAGTTCACTGTAATAATATACTGTGTGCTACTATTTCACATGGTTTTCCATAGTCCTGTCGAGTAGAGCATGATCGGGTGATATCAATTGGCTGAAACATTGCGTGTGACATACTGTACATTGTTAATTCAGATCGCTGATTGTGTTTGTTTTGCCAAAATAAAAACTGGTCCTTGAAGCTCAACGGCTGATTGTGAAGTACAATGTCTCCGGTTATCTCGAGCGACGACCACTTAAACTTAAGCAGGCAGGAGCTCTGCTTGCCGATTCGCCATGTACAGCAAGTTGATCTGAACACTCTCCTTTTCGCTCCATCCTGAGCTCCCAGTGGACAGCGGATCACCATCCGATGGCGGAGGTTGCAACTTATCTCTTCGCTTTTATGTCAAGTTACTCCTTCAAAAAAAGGGAGGATTACCCCGTCTCTGCATCACCATGATGCACAAAGCCATCATTATTAATTATTCACCAGAGCCTAACAAAATGAATACAAGGATCAATTCGGAACCACCTTCTAGGCGAACAAAGTTGCTACACCTACAAGTATACAGATGTGTCCTGTCCGCATGACAGGCACAATCTAATCCAGTGGCCTTAAAGCCATCCGGTCTAGGCGTCTCATAAAACGAGCACCGCTTGCGCACGCTCTAGGATCCGCCGCCGCCCTCCTCCGACATTCCCTCTTTAGGAGGAATCACTGCAAGGATGTTGCCATGCCTATCTGCCGTGGACATCACCACGACACGACACAACGTCACCAACTTGCGCGCCTCGATCAAACCGCGTCCAACACTGAGACTTCACTGCTCCATGCTGCCAAGAACCACCGTCTTCAATGTGGTCGATGTAACACCAGTCCACCCGTTGGCCTCTCAAGCGAACCACTGCTCGAAGACTATGCCCTCAGGGGGGAGAACAACACGAAAGTCTCCGTCGTCATCCGATCCGGGATACCCAGATCTAGGGCTTTCCCTGAAACAACTGCCACATGCAAGAAGAGGGGCACACCATATGCAACTCCCATTGTACCCAAGCGGCGACCACTGCCACATGGCTCTCGCGATGATGCCTTCAAGAAGGACACGGCGCCAAGAACGCCGTTGCCGCCCTAGGGCTTTCACCCGCGAGACCGTGAGGCCATCCCAGGGGCCGCCCCCCCTGATCCAGGGCCCTCCACCCTAGATCGGGGAGGGCTACGCCAGCCCTGCCGCCAAGGCCACTGCTGGGACGACTGCCGCCATGCAATTGTTGTCCGCCAGGACGCCTTGGTCCAGATCGGCGCTGCCATGATCCAGATCGGAATCATACCCTCGAGATGGGGCGTCCCACGCCACCCGAGGACCCGAGAGGGGAGGCAATACCTCTGCTGCCGCCGTCGGATGCACGAGCTTTCGGCGGACGGGACGGAGGAGAGGACCGGTGGCTGGGGCTGGGACCTCTCGATCGCCGCGTGGTGGGCGACGGAGGGGAGAGGTTGATGGTTCCATGCCACAGCTCCTGGATCCATGCCCGTCGCTATTGCTCTCCCAACGGTAGTTGCCTTCTTGTTTTAACGTTACTGCATTCCCTGTTTACCTCTTGTACTCCCTCCGTCCGGAAATACATGTCATCAAAATGGATAGAGATGGATGTATCTAGGACTAAAATACGTCTAAATACGTCTAGATACATCCTCTTTTATTCATTTTGATGAGAAGTATTTCCGGAGGGAGGGAGTATTTGGGTTATACCTTAGCCGCCACTATTCGTGGGTCAGGCAAGGCATTCCACTTTGAATGATAATTCCTAGTTAATTTCCTTGCCATGTCTTGAATTCAGTCTACCGTTCATCTCTTTTTTCTTAAGAAAAAATTACGATTCATTTATCAACTGTCAACGCAGTAAAAGAAACACTAGAGGTAAAAATTGTTGGCGCAAACCCGAAAACCATATACACAAAGAAACTTAACTCGAGCACGAACTTGGAGCAATGGCGACGCAGGCCGCGGCCGGCAAACCGGCCTGTATCTTGGCAACCTTTATTCATTGGGTTTGGCATAACTCAACGACCGCATCGTCTACACTTTATACACGCGGCACCACGCATGCATGACCCCAGGCACGCATCACACGGCCGCCACTACCGGCCACTAACTCAAGGCCGACTAACCAGCTAACTACCAATGCATGAACAAACAACCCGCTAGTCAATTACACGCACGGCTACCCTTGTAGCTAACCACCTGGCCAAACACACACGCACGCACGCCACGACGCCCGGCACGACCAGCGTGCACGCACGCACTGATCGGCATGGCCTCCGTGTCTTATTCCTAACAATTTCTTCCTAAGACACGACCCTACAGCAGCCCCAACTTGTCGTCGACGTCGTCTTGAACGCCTTCGCCCGACGCTGTGATGTGTCGCCTGCTTGCCGTCGCCGGAATCAGGCTGCTGCTAGCATTGTTGTCTTATTGTTGTCGCCCTGGCCGCAGACTCGACCTGGCACACTGATGCCAGTCGCCACCGCCACGGACTTGACCTGGCGCACCGACGCCGGTCACCACCGTGCCTGCTTCTTCGTCTCCGGTGACATACACCGAGCTTCTTCTCCGCCGGCGACACACGCCTAACGTCCCACGTCGTCTCGCACGTTCCGCGCGCGTCCGACCGCATCAGTGTGTCTCGCGCGCATCCAACATGCCCGACCGCACCAGTGTGTCCCGCATATCCCGCACGTCCCCGACGCGCACGACGAGCCCGACCACACCACACACCATGGACTCACCGGGCGCCGCCTCCGCGTCCGCCACGGCAGCTGCAGCGCCGCGCGCCTCCACAGGCCGACACACGGCCCGGAGCTTCACCGCGCAGCCGCCGGCGAACGCCGTCACCGCCGGCACGCTCCGGCAATGGGACGACACTCAAGATGAACCAGGTCATGATACCAATTGTTAGCGCAAACCCGGAGACCATATGCACAAAGAGACTCAACTCGAGCACGAACTCGGAGCAATGGTGACGAACGCCGCGGTCGGCGAACCGGCCTGTATCTTGGCACCCTTTATTCACTTGGTTTGGCACAACTCAACGACTGCATCGTCTACGCTTTATGCACACAGCGCCCACGCATGCCTGACCCCCACGCACGCATCACACGGCCACCACTACCGGCCACTAACTCAAGGCCGGCTAACCAGCTAACTACCAATGCATGCACTAACAACCTGGTAGTCAACTACATGCACGGCCACCCTTGTATCTAACCACCTGGCCAAACACACACGCAGGCACGCCGCGACGCCCGGCACGACCAGCGTGCACGCACACACTGATCGCCATGGCCTCCGTGTCTTATTCCTAACAAAAATTATATCCAAGTCCGTAGACCATCTAGCTACGACTACAATAACTAAAGCGAGCCGAAGGAACGCCGCCGTCATCGTCCCTCCATCATCGGAGCCGGGAAAATCTTGTTATAGTAGACAGCCAAAAAATCATCGTGGTAAGTCCCGAAAGGTCCAGCGCATCAGAACAGCAGCCGTCGCCGATGAAGAGAAGTGTAAACCGGAAGGATCTAACCTGAAGACACACGAACACATACGGACGATGACCGGATCCATGTGGATATACCGTTCATCTCTGATTTGCTCCCACAATCAACTGAAGTAGCTAGGACATGGCATCATCCACATATAAATGGCCATCAAACTCGAAAATAGCCATCTTTAAGGGAATCTTGGGTGTAGGCCTCTTTTGTTTTTCTGTTCCATAAGCTCTGATAGAAATAAGCCGCTCGAAGATCGGAAGCTTGGAGAAGATGAACTTCAAGTCACAGAACTGAAGAAACAACTATCGCGCAGAAATGGGCCGGGATTCACCGCACCTCCATGGCCCTAATGCAACCGGAGTCGATGTAGACCGGCCGCGACAGTAGCGGAAGAAGGGAAACCTTAAACGGCTTGGAGTCTTTTTTTCTT
>NC_041381.1:35768594-35787117 GCF_002162155.2 Triticum dicoccoides | reverse complement strand
CTGGGCTGATTCCGTTTCCGTCCGTCCGATGATATAATATGTACCAAATATATAGAACCTACAAAATATGATCCGATGATCCATCATTTTTTCTTCGGTGGCTGCTGTGGTGGTGCCGGAGACAGGTGATGGGTGTTGGCGTTAAGCTTGGTGATATTCTGCTATCTTTTCAGTTTATCATGTCGACCTTTAGGTGATTTATACATTATTTTTTATGATATGAATGAGACATGTATTACCACACAAATTTGATATGTACCAAATAATATGTTATCCACACATAGTTTCACTCCTATGTACACAAAGCACCTGCCTCCTTTGTTGTAGCTCGAATCAAATAAACCTGACGCAGTATTCCTTGTTCAGTTGACTGCTCTTCCTCTCCACTTCTGAAAGAATGTGCAGCGAGTTTTTCATGGTCAAGAATACAAGGCTTGCTTCGTGCACTATTAGGGAAAACCCTACTAATAGCGCGGGGTTACTGTTAGCCACAGCATTGCTAGAGCGCTGCAGCAAACTTTTAGCAGTACCGCCTCTCTGACCCCATGCTACAGCTAATTTGGTTAGCAGTAGCGTGGGTCTAGATAGGCACCACTGCTAAGTACTCCCTCCGTCCCAAAATTCTTGTCTTAAATTTGTCTAAATACGGATGTATCAAGTCACGTTTTAGTATTAGATACATCCGTATCTGGACAAATTTAAGACAAGAATGTTGGGACGGAGGCAGTACTAGCAACATGTGTTGTAACCTCGCGCTACTACTATTTGTCCGTATTTCATTTCTTTTATTTTATACTATATTTATGCATCTGTTATACAAATTTTGATACAGTAGCAATTAAGAGATTTTATATCATTTTGACAATGATGAATTATTATATGACTGGGTGAAAGAAATACGGATTAGATTTAAGTGGATGGACCCAAAGTGACCAAGTTGGATTAGTACAACTTGGTCACTTTGGATTCAAGTTGATGGATACAAAGTGATCAAGTTGGATTAGTAGACCCAATCAGTTTTTCTTCCACCCAATGATATAATAACTCATCATCCACTAGTAGAAAAAGGGTCAAATGTGAAGCACAATAGTGCCGGTTTAAATTTCAGCCGGCACTAATGTGTACATTAGTGCCGGTTCGTGGCGGCGATCAATAGCACCGGTTCGTGGCGAACCTTTAGTACCGGTTCATGCCATGAACCGGTACTAAAGAGGTTGTGTCAGCCTGCGGTCAGGCTATGGCCCCACCATCACCATTTAGTGTCGGTTCGTACTACGAACCGGTACTAATGAGGTTATGGCAAGCTGTTTTTAGTCCCACCTCGCTCCCCTAACAAGCCTTTTACCACCTTAAATATGTTATTTCTTAAACTATCACAAGCACTTGGTCTTCATTGAACTCTATGTGTAGAATTTGTGGCCGCAATATGAGTCTTCATCGGTTTATAAATCGTTGATGACTCATATTGACAATTCAGATTGTACACACAAAGATCATTGATGATCAAAGTATTTTTGATGTTATAAGATCATATTGACAATTTAGACTGTAAAGAAATGTAAGATCATGATCTAAATGCTCTTATATTTTTTGCGTTCAGTATGCACCAACTGCTAGGCGGGAGGAGCTGTTTAGTATCGGTTCGTGGCGAACCTTTAGCACCGGTTCGTGCCACGAACTGGTATTAATGAGGTTGTGTCAGGTAAGGCTAGCTGGGGCCGCACGAGCACCTTTTGTACCGGTTCATGGATGAACCAGTACTACAGTTTCTTAGTAAGCTGTTTTTTAGTCCCTCCTCGCGAAGAGAGAGGGATTAGGAGCGGTTTATAAGCCCTGAGTGCAGAGACGATGAAGAAGAGGTTCAATGCTCACGTTGCTTAGCTTCAAGCCTTCAGGAATATGGTAGACTGCGCGGAGCTATGCGCAGTGCAGTTTACACTATTCCGAAAGGCTTGAAGCAAATTAACGAGCATTGCACCTCTTTTTTATTTTTAATAACTTATTACAACTCCGGACTTCTTCTGTTATGGCAAAAACTAATTGCACGTCGGCATTTCCTTTTTTTAAACTTTGGTTATAACTCCAGACTTTGACCATCAAGTTTTGCAGAAAAGAAAAAATAGAAGGAAAAAAAAACTATAGCTGAAAAGAAAAAAACTATATAAAATAACCGTGAAATTGAAAATCACTACAAAATAAACTCTGAAAATGTTGAATTTTGGCAAACTAGATGAAAAACTACTCAGAAATAAATAGAAGAAAATAAATATAACAGAAAAGAAAAAACTATACAAAAAACTACGCAGAAATAAATAGAAGAAAATAAAACAGAAAAGAAAAAAACAAAAAAAAAATTGGGGCGCTGCCCTGTGGGCCTGCTAGGCCACGGGCGTGCAATTACAGGCCTTAAAGGCCCAGCAGACTCATAGGGCAGCGCGCAGAATTTAGGCCCACAAGCCTGCTATATAGAGAAGTTCAAAGAGGTAGCCGCTGCTGGGTTTATAAACCAGTGCGGCTGCCCTTCGCCCGGCGAGGTGGGACTAAACTTTGGGGTGGCAGCGCGAGGCCTTTAGTACCGGTTGGTGGCTCCAACCGGTACTACAGATCACCCTTTAGTACCGGTTGGTGGCACTAACCGGTACTAAAGGCCTGTTCTTCCCGCCTCTTGGCCTGGCCAAAGTTGGCCTTTAGTACCAGTTGGTGCCACCAACCGGTACTAAAGGATGATCCTATATATATAGCACTTACGAAAATTTCAGTTACATCTCCCCACTTTCGTCTCCAACCTCTCGACATCGCCGCACGCCGCTCGATCCCGTCGTCGCCGCCCGTCGCCTGTCGTCCGTCGTCGTCGTCGCTGTCCCCGCCGCCGCCCGTCGTCGTCGTCGGCTCGCGCCGCCGCCCCGAACACCGCCGCCGTCCGTCGTCATCGCCGCGGTCCCGTACGTCGTCTCTCGCACCCGCGCGCCGGCGCCCCCGCCCCGTACGCCGCCGCCCTCGCCCCGTACGCCGACGCCCCCGCTCGTACGTACGGGGCGGCGGCGTACGGGGCGGCGTACACACACATACACACATATACACACACTACACACATACACACACACACACACACACACACATTTTTTACTTATTTTCTGTTTTCTGTTTTCTGTTTTTAGAAAATTTAATTAGATATTAATTAGCTAGGTATGTGAGATTTGAACTAGTTGAATAATTAATATAACTAGTTTATTTTTAGTAAGAAAATTGTCGAACTAGTTTATTTAGGTATATGAGATTTGAACTAGTTAAATAATTAATATAACTAGTTTATTTTTAGTAAAAAAATTTGTCGTATCTGAGATTTGATTATCTAATTAAAATATTATAGTTAGATATATATTTGAACTAGTTTATTTTTAGTAAATGCTTAGTTGAACTAGTTGAATTAATATATATAACTAGTTTATTTTTAGTAAATGCTTTGTTGAACTAGTTGAATTAATATATAGAACTAGTTTATTTTTAGTAAATGCTTAGTTGAACTAATAGAATTAATATAACTAGTTTATTTTTAGTAAATGCTTAGTTGAACTAACTGGATTAATATAACTAGTTTATTTTTAGTAAATGCTTAGTTGAATTAATAGAAGTAGTTAAATTAATTGAATTAGTAAGTGTTTAATGTTTCGCCTAATATGAACATAGGAAATGTCGTCTGACGACGAAAAAACTTTCGGTATGTGCACATACTGTGAAGATGAGCGCGGCCAGTGCGACAGAAATTTCCTTGTTGAGGGTAGGCGATTCAGCATCAGGCTGGATGAGACTTTCGAATTCGATACAGTAAGTCACAAGGACAAGTCTGTTTTCGTAATTAAGCATGACTTATATATGCTTCATTTGCCTGACTTATAATTTTTAATTTTCACTATTCTGCTAGCGCATCCCATGACATGTAAGAATTTTGTCTTTGATAAGATAGGTTTCAAAGATATGGAAACTATGGAGGTAAAGAGAGCTTACCTGAAAACTGAGCATGATGGTTATACTTTCAACGTCAAAGTATACAATGCACACACGTACACCTATTTTGAATGCAAAACTTGGCAAGCACTATGCAAGACTTATGCATTTGAGCCTGGTATGGTTATCACCTTTGATATTCGTTTGGAAGATGATATTGAAGGTAATAGAGACATATGGGTCAATGTGCAGAAGCCTCCAGTTCTACCATTATGTGAGTTCTTCTCAAATATATTTTTGTCTTTGATATTGCTTATTTCAAAAATAACTGACAACTAATTTCTATTGACAGCTTATCTCCATTCAACCAAACATGTCCGGCGCTTGGTAGACAGGACCTTCTACTGTCCCCGAGCTGAACTAAACTGCGAGGAGATAAGTCATTATGTTTCATGGCTTGAGGATCTTCATACTGTCAAGACAAATTTTTTTCCTGCACTTGGAAATGTTAGTACTCAAAACGTGCGACCAATAGTGATGGTGTTGAACTACGGTCACATCTATTTAGGAATGATGGTAAGATATTTACTATTTGTCCTCAGTGCATATTTTGCATACATATTTTTTTTAAACTTTCATTGCTGAGTATATTAATTAAGTACTATACGATGTTCTTCAACAGGGACTCCCGATGACAGTTGTGCCTTAGGGGATCGAGACTAAAGGTCAGATGTCAATTGTTAGCTTAAGGCCAAGATATCCTGCATTGCACATGAATGCATTCAGGATTTCTAGAAGCGAAGAATGCTTAATAGTGAAAGATTGGAGGAAAATTGTTAATGATCGCAGAGAAGTACTAGGGGGCAGCAATGAGAAGCGCAGCCCACGATTAGGAGACAGGTTCATCGGCATGCTCCAGTATGATCAATCAGGAGAGGTATACATGTTCTATGCTATTTTACCAGAGAGAGAGTAGCTAGCAGGAGTGATTTAGCTAGTTCTTCATGCTGCTCTTAATTAGTACTTGGCCTTTCATGTTCGTGTTCTTCGTTCTGAACTTAAGTGATTTGCTTTTGTGGTGTTATATATGAACGCTTATAATATCATGACAATCATGTTGAACTCGATGATTGGTTCTACTAGAAATTCTATTTATATATATATATATATATATATATATATATATATATATATATATATATATATATATGCATAACATTTATAATGTGTAGTATCGTAAAATACCAGCAAACGAAAAAGAATTAAAATGGAAACACAAAACTAAATGAAAAGGAAACCATAAAACTAAAAACCCCAAACCTTATAGTACCGGTTGGTGTTACCAACCGGTACTAACGGGCTCCAGGCCCCCGGAGCTGGCTCGTGCCACGTGGTTTCCCTTTAGCACCGGTTCGTGCAGAACCGGTACTAAAGGGGGGGGGGGCCTTTAGTGACCACACTTTAGTGCCGGTTATGGAACCGGCACTAAAGGGCCTTACAAACCGGTGCTATTGCCCGGTTCTGCACTAGTGATCTTCATAATAACAAGTCCTCTCATCATCATCATAGTCATACAAGAATTCATCATAATAGTAATAACAACTCCTTCTCATCATCATCTATGAGTCATATAACAACTTATCATTCTAACACATTCTAGCACATAACTCATCATCATCATAATAACAATTCCTCATCATTATCATAGTCATCAGCAATGCTAGTTAATTGTTCTTAGCACATGATGAGTACTACCTATGACCTACTCCTCTCTCTTACGTAAAATAGCATAAAACAGGTAAATCGGTCCATCTCCAAAATGGAGAATGGAGATCCACCTTTCTCCAACTTGTGGCTTGCGCATATTTATGTTGTTTCCAATTGCTTGCCTGCGCGCATTTATTACTTTGCTCCATTCTTTGATATTGAGCGTTTAAAAGAAATAGAATATGCACTACGGTAAGCCGTCGACGGAGTTGGTCATAAGTTAACCATATGCATATTACCTTTGGTAAACATCATCCAACCACAACCTCCTACGGGAGCTTCTGTTGACCAACATAATAATAATATATATAGTTAGCAATGTAGTTTACTTAATAAGAATGTATGTAACCATAGATAACAAAATCATACCATGTTTTTTGCAATGAAGTTACCATCATGCAACTCGTGGACTCGTGACACGTATCCACTAAAATTTGGGCTGATTTGATAATTGGTATTAAAAGTCTAAACATCATTTATAAATGAGACAAGAGATCCTTTCTCCTCAAAAGTTAGCTTGGAGCCATAACTACGTCTTGTCTACAACCTTCCGAGTATCATTTTGGAGAAAGGAATAAGTTGTCAATCATAAATAAACAAGTTTAGTAGGGATGAACACCAACTATTTTTCAATAAATAATATAAATTACTTAAGAAATTTGTTTGACAAACACACATAGAGGTAGAACTGGAACCATATCCATATCCACCCAAATGTCGATATTATCTTCAATATCATCTTTAGGATGAATATCAATGGTTATTTGCATATCCTTCTGGATTCCACAGGCCTTGCATAGGGCTCCCCAATTTGAGCAACCAAATGTGAGTGATTAAACGCATTGTATAGCTTAACCCTAAAAGTGTAACCATGTTTAGTCCTAAGGTGAGCTCTCCTCCTCTCCATATTCTAACCCTCATGGAAACCAAGCTTCTCCAAGACATACGGTCTTGCATGATAGGGTATGCACTAGTCGGATTGAAAAAAAAACCCAGAAATTACACGTTGACGCAAAGAAGCAGAAGTCATGACTAATTATGAAAAACTACTTGTCATCGTTGTGTATCCTAAAAGCATTGAAGGTCTCCTCCAGCTTGACAATGAAGAACCTACCATGTGGCAAAACTCTGCCGTGTGGTTGCCACTTGGCTCTCGGCAAATAGTGCCTTTGCCAAGTATTGCCTTTTTCCCGAGGCCTACTCTCGGCATTACCATGTGTTTGCCGAGATGCTCCTTTTGCCGAGACTCACTCGTTGTCTCTTACTTTGTCTAGTGCCCATGATTTGGCTCTGGGGCGAAGACCATGACACCCGGCGTATACGAAATTTTCAGTAGTGCATGGTAGTAAGCTCCTTCTCATTTTTCTCCAGTTGATACAGGCATAGCTGTCCCCAGAACACAGACCGTCACCGTGCAAAAAAAATCTTACAACCATTTACGAGGGTCCGTCAACTGACATTTCTGAACTTCTCGAAACTTCGCAATAGTTTCAGGAAACAACCGATCTTATATATGAATTGGAGAAAACATGCTCGCGTTTCATACGGGACCTTTTGGGATTATAATTCCGTTTTACGTGTTTACGCCCCATGGTTTAACTTGCACTATGTACACGGTACGCAAGGGACTCCTTTCTGCTGCTAGCTGTGGAAGTTAATTGGGAGCAAATTAACTACCGTGGCATCCCCGTCCTACCATACCTCTCGATGCATGTAGGTCTCGTTTTGTTGGTATCCTGCTTGTGTCGCGCTCTGAAATTTGTAGGGAGGTTGTTCAGTTGCTGCCCCAAAGAAAAAATAAAGCTTGCTTGGCCGGAACGCTGATAACAGCCGGGATAGTGATTAGAGAAAACAACGATACAACGAAATTGACGTTGCAGCCGATCCATCGAGATAAGCTCCACTGTATCACTGGAGCTATGTCTGCCGCTGCAAAAAGTCAAGCCTGGCGTGTACAGTCAATCTCATACTCAAATTTCTAATGTCTCCTATTTCTAAAATATGTTCCCATTTAACTGCTGGTGTCACTCAACTTGTCGGCCATTTTCACTCTCTCCGCGGACTTGTCCATACTGTACGCTCTTGTTAGATACCCTTGTTTTAGTTTCAAGCATTGGTTCTACTACACGACGAAGCTTTATAGAACTGGTGTAAGAGTGGACTTCAATGCTTCACCAAACTTCAGATATCTACCATTTTTATTTTCTCCCTTGAATTCTAGCCACTACTGTCGAGGAACAAACATCTATAACACACATCCAATATATGCAGCCCTGACATGCCACAACTTGGGCCTCGTTTTGTGCTTGAAAATAGGGCTCTCGGTCTTAGAAATAAAACTATAATGTTCCCAAGAGCACGTGTATAAATCGCCCTAAAAAGAACGACTTTTGTGGCTAAACTAATAAAACCAACCATGTGTATAAATCTCCCTAAAAAAAGCATGTGTATAAATCAAAAAATATTGAATCAAATTATTGTCGAAATATCAGTCGTCAAAAAAATATTGAATCAAATTATTGTTGAAATATCAATCCATCATTGACACAAAATTGGTTTGTTCACTTTGATTCTGAATATCTTGCTCCATTTAATTATTAACAATATTATATTTAGTAATCACAGTTCCGTACGCAAGGCTTGTGAGGCACCCCCACAATGTTAATCAGGTGGGGGTGAAGAAGCATGTTCTTTGTGTACCATGTTCATCCAAGTAAGAGTTTTAGCCTCTCAAATTTCATTGCTATAACAGTTCAAATTGTTGCATCAAATATATAAACATATGGCCTATAACAGATCCTTTCCAAAAGAAAAAAAAACAGTCTTACTCCCCGTTCCCCTTCCCCTCTCGAGGCACTCCCGAATGCGTCCTCGGGAGGCAACCCTAATGCCGCCGCCTTCGGCTCCTCACCTTGGGCTCCGCTCCATCTGCAGATGGCACCGCCGGAGAAAGGCCGCGGGGCATAGGCTGCGGCGGGGCGGTTTTCTCCTGCTCGCGGGTTGCTGGTATCACGGGGCGCCTTCCCCTGCTAGGCGCCGTCGGATCCCGACAGGCCCTAGCTCCGGCTCCCTCCTCCCGCGTCCTGGTGGCCCGCCGGCCCTGCTTCCTCCCCTATCCCCCTCTAGCAATGGCTCATGGGGTCTGGAGTTCTCTGGACATGCGAGCGGCAGATCTTGTGGATGGTGATGGTAGGCGATGGAAGGTGTGGCCGGCGGCCCTGATGAGGTGGTGGTAATGCGGTTGGTGTCCGTATTGCTCCGGTGCGGGGTGGCGGGGCTCCAGGTGGATCTGGCCAGGGCATAGAGGCGCAGGTGCTGTGGTGGTGGCAGCTCGGCTGCGGCTGTGGCTGGCATGTTTCGGGGTCAGGTCGTCCGTAGGCTGCCTGTGTCAGCCTTCGACCCCTATTATTGTCGTTCGAGCACTACTTTCATGGAAGGGTTGGCCCTCTCTCAGCTGTGGTCCATCGCTCATCTCGCGCCCGGCAGTGCAGGACAGAGCTCGTCACGCACTTGGCTGTAGGACCGAGCTGGTGTCGCGCTTGGCAGCAAGAGCGAGCTCATCTCGCGCCCGGTACTGCAGGATGGATCGATGGAGGCCAGTTTTGGCCGCCTTATTGGTTCTCGGTGCTCGGGGCCGCTGATGGGTTTGAAAGGCGCGCGGGGCCTTTCCGCTCATCTCTTTGATTGGTGTAGCAGCGGGTCTTGGGTGATGTTGTGTCAAGGTTGGGCATATCATAACAATCATTGAGCCAACTCCAATGCGCCACGCAAACATGCGCGATTTTTTTTCCTCTTTTGGGTCGGTTGTAGGAGTGGCGTCTGCGCCAAACCCGCCCGACCCATTGTTTCCTCTGGCCAGTTTTTTTCCCAACAAACATATTTTCATCATCAAACATATCTACTTAGCATATTGCAAACTGAAGCTAGAATTCATGCAAGCATAAAAAATAATGGCATGTCAGCCATAATTTTTGCATCTCTTGCAAAATGAAGCAAGAATTCATTCCGGCGTACAATATAATTCCATCTCAGCAATAGTTCATGCGCGCAGCCAGACATAAGATGATTACAGATCAAGATCGAGCATCTCCTTTTGCTTCTTCTCGAACCAAACCATTTTTCTTGGGCACATATTGCTCAAGTCGACCGCCATGATTTCCACATCCTTTGAGAGTAGCGCGAGATTTATCTCGTTGGCTCTTGACCGTCACGTACAGTCAAAGTCTGGCATGTACAGTCCATCTGATGCTTAAATTTCTAGTGTCTCCCATTTCTAAAATATTTTCCCATTCAACTGCTAGTGCCACTCAACTTGTCGGTCATTTTCACTCCATGGACTTGTCCCTGTTGTACGCGATTGTTACATTCCTTTGTTTTAGTTTCGAGCATTGCTCCTACTACACGAGTGTTGACATCAGATTTTGGCACGGTCAAGAACTTATTTAAGATGGAACCAAATGGAGAAGTGATCTTCATGAAAGAGTTCCGCATTGTTGATATGAACATCTTTGAAGTTTGGGTCATCGCCGTCCGATTTCATCTCGAAGGCCGAAATTATGCTCAAAGTACTAAGATCTTATATTCAGAGTACAGTTTGGCTGATTGAGCCCCCAAGACCACCTCAAATGGAAAAATTATCTACACGGATTGTCTTCGTCTCGTCAAAACGATCAATTTTGATATAAAAATTGTTCCAATCCGAGTTCGTATGCAAAAGTTAGAGCCATCGGAATACAGCCCAGTCAGGAGGCAAAAACTGACGCGCCCCGCCAGACACCCTGTCTGATGGGTAGCGCGAGGGATAGCCTGTTTTGCGCGACCGATTTAACCCTCAAGATGATCTCTGATCAAAAAATGTTCAACATAAAAGTTGTTCGTCTCGTCGAAACGGTCAAGATTGCTTTTGAGCTCGTTTCCATCCGAGATTGTTTACCACCACAAAAAAGACCTGCAAGGTGCAGCCTGTTTAAACCAAACAGTTTTGGAAAGTTCGGACAAAACCAATCCGAATTTGACTAGGGTTTTGGACGTGAATCCAAGCCTTTTCCTTGCACGGGAAGTCCAGACGCCTCTTATATACCTAAGGGGTGATGGACGATTGAACAACACACAATCGATCAATCAATCTACTACTTTTCCGTGTTCATCTACTTTTATCCCTCCCCTTGTATCTTTCTTCTCGTTCTTCGTCGTTCTTCAAGATTGGAGGCTGATAATACACGAGGCTCTAGGGGCGGTAAGACCGACCTCGAGCAGTCAATCGTCGCCGCGAGCCCTGACGGGGTCACTCCCGGGCGAGCGGGGCGTCTGGTCCTAAAAGCACCGGCTTGCTGTCTTGCGTACCGCGCTGGAAGTCGGCCTCCCGCGGTGTGAGTTGCGGAGTATCTCCCTCGGCGCCGCGGGTACACATCGACGTGTTCGTGTGATGCGTTCCAGCGTTAACACACTTTTTGGCGACTCCGCTGGGGACGAAGCTTCGAACGGTCTCCGGCCCGTTCTTGCTACAAAGAGATCGTCATCTAGGGTTTACAGTCTACAAAGGTAATATGAATACCCAATCCCTTTATGGAGATGCAAATAATTCATATGGTGTTACTAGATCGTTCAATGAGTATACTCTATCGGCCAACCCTAGTTTTTTCAATCATGCAACTAACTACCTGCAAGGGCCGATTCAAGGGCCGATCAATGAAAAGAAGGATGATTCGGAACATGAAAGTGCTTCGGTTGAAAATTCTGAATCAAGTAGTATATATTCTGAATCCATCAAATCCAACGAGGCAAGCATTATTGAGAAAGGGCATGGCAAGCATAGGAAAATAACAGTGCTTGATTTTTCTGAAGTTAATGGAACCTACTTCCTGCCCTATGAGTTCCGTGCCGTAGAAATTTACAACCTTCAAGGACAAGAACAAGTAGCCGAACAAAGTTCGGCCGACAAAAATCTTCAAAGCAATGATGCACGGATTCAAGAAAAAGATGATGACAAGGTGTTGGGGAGCCATCCAAAGACGGAGCAAGATGTTCTTCAAATGGCACCACCATCATGTTCTCCCAACATATTTGAAGAGGTATGCATAGCGAGTAATTTATCTATTTTCAGATTTGGTCGCAACTTCATTATTGATGCATCTATAAGAAATATTCTCATAAGTAATTTTGAAAGACCAATGAAGAAGGATAATTTACTTGTTAGCAATAAAATTGTTATAGAACATATCGGTCAAACCATTGCGCCATTTATAAAGACCGATAATGACTTATTGTTACAGGCAAAGCTTTCCCCGTTGCTTTATCTAAAGTTCATATCTAGTTGGGTAGCTTTGCTTATTTCGTACTTGTCTTGCACTTGGTCTCAACTGAGACATGTATGTTCTAAATATCTTCGTTTCAGAAATTTAAAGCCAAGGTTAAATTCTATTGAGAAAACCGATGCTAATACAATATCTTATCCAAAGACATCGGAGATAGAGTGGAAAACACAATGCATAGCCGAATGGGGAGATTACAAATCTGAACCATTCGTTTGCTTATCTCCAAATCCGTTCAAACAGCAAGATCGGCTAGAAAACAAGAAGTATACCTTCAATTCATGCATGTGTGATCAAATATTTGATTTGTTGCTGAAAAATAATTACATTAGAATTCTCGATCACCATGTTAAGCCATCAATCCAAGGATGAATGTATTGTAAGTTGCATGATTAGTCCAAACATTATTTTGAGGATTGCAACATGTTTCGGCAAATAGTTAAATCGGCCATTGAAAAAAGACGATTGAAGTTTGTTGAAACACCAAGAGATGACCAGTCTATTTCGATTCGTCCCGGTGGCAAAAGGTTTTTGCATCGGTTGCTTCAAGCCGATCCATTTAAAGAGAATGTAAAAACTGTAGGTGATGGGATCAAGGTTTCAAGTAAAGAAGTTGTTGAAGAGTATAATGAACATAATCTTGAGGGCGAAAATTCCATCGAAGCTACAATGGAGACGCCAAGGACTAGGGGGCAGCAAGCAAATCCAATGATCGATGAAAGCAAACCAAAAGAAAACAAAGTCTGAAATAAGCGCAAGTGTAAGAGATCAAAATCACCTTTGCTGAACTATTGAATAAATATCAAAAGATGAGTGAAGAGAAGAATGCTTATCGGCCGAATCATGCAAAGAAACCAAGATCACCCCCAAGGCGCAAATATGAGGATTGGTATTGGCAAAGTGATAATTTTAATGCAACATATTCATATCCTTATTTTGGGCCGCCAATGCCAATGCCGTGGATGCCTCCCTTTGCTCATATAGATACATATTCATCATGGGACAGGTATGGTACAAGGGCACATTCTCCATCTTATTCTAGACCATCTCACCAATACTATGCAGCTCCAAGAAGATCAACATTTGAACAATCACGTATCAAAGACCGTTTCAATTATAAGGAATCGGTCCAGAGCTCAAGAAAGAAGAAAGAGATGGTAAAGCAAGTTTACCGCGTGAAAAGAGATGGTCGTAAGTGTGCTACTTCAGATTTAATCTCAAAAAACAAAGAGCCAATTAAAGTGTTGACATTGGCTACAAAAGGCAAAGAAGTGAAGCAATCAATTGATAAAAATCAGAGTGCCAAATCTGAAGAAAATAAGTTGAGGGTGCACAAGGCGCAGAAAGAGTTGCCATTAGTTGAAACAAAATCACAGTCGAGGTGCTCACTCGGCTTATCATATTGGCAAAAGAAGGAATTACAAAATCTTAGTGCACAAGAGCTTAGAAAGAGGAACATGGCATGGGTTCCCAAGAGGATCAATCAAAACAAAAACGATGTGCATGCTTCAATTGCAACAAGTACAATAAAAATGAAGAAGGAGAATGATGGAAGCAACAAACAATTAAGCCGAAGATGTGCATCACAACATCAAAATATTTGGTTAGCACATCATCCATTTTCTTCAACAATGTCATTGATGCCTTTGCCATGGAATTCATCCACAGGTATGATCAGTTACCCTCCATGGACTTATTTTGATCCATGGATGCAACATAATTTTCTATATGATGACAGAGTGTTACCAAATCACTATACATTTGGTTAGTTACATTTTTTTTGCTAAGACAAATGAGCCGAAATATTTTATTGCTATCTTATTTGTTTATTTCGGCTATACATGTTTTAATGGATGAATTCTACATGAACCTCATGGTAATGGCCGATACTTAACTATCGTTCTAAGAAACTATCTGATCATGGCTGATGTGGAATTCTAACACCGTCCTTAGTTCAATTGGAACCGAGACAAGGTACATGTTAAGTGATATTAGCTTTGTCTCTCTAGTACTATGGAGATTATATTTTGATGGTTCAATTTGTAGCAATGGCCAAAGTGTTGGTGTTGTTTATTTATCTCCATATGGAGCTAGTTTGTGAAGCCTCATGCCGCTTAAGATATTTTTGCACAATGATCAAAGCCGAATATGCATTGTTATTCAGATTGGAGATTTGCCTTGCTATAGGTGCTATACATATTGAGGCTTCCGGTGATTCGTTATTAGTAGTGCAACAAATGTCCAAGGGTTATCAATGTTTTGACGAATCACTTATAGTTTATCTTTTGATATGACTAGATGCAAGATTTACCTTGGGTTGCTTTAAAATGGTTCATATATCTAGACATGACAATTTGAAAGAGTTGGCACAGCAAGCATATGGCTACTAGGTTAACTATGGTGTATTGTATTTCTATCAATAGCCGATGCTAGGTTTTGTCAACATAGGTAAGGCCGAACCGAAGCCCACCGCTTCAGCCACTAATGAAACTTTTATGCAGGCGAAGTAAGGATTAGAGGAAGTTCATTATTGATTATCTGCAAAGTCCTAGTGAAAGGGTGAACAATATGGTTAGGAGGATGATTTTGATCTATGGAACCTTATCACTGGATTGTTATTGAAGTTGGGAAAGTTTCACCCAAACTTGCATCGAAATATTCACACAAGCAATGGCCGATATAAACTTATAGTCCTAAGCATATGCAAAATGGCTGATGAAGTGTTGACATCGTCCTTAGAGCAGGCTATGTGCAAGTTATTTTTCGGCACACAAGCTTTGCCGAAAAACAGGGGGGCATGTGTTGACACCAGATTTTGGCATGGTCAAGAACTTATTTAAGATGGACTCAAATGGAGAAGTGATCTTCATGAAAGAGTTCCGCATTGTTGATGTGAACATCTTTGAAGTTTGGGTCATCGCCGTCCGATTTTATCTCGAAGGCCGAAATTATGCTCAAAGTACTAAGATCTTATATTCAGAGTACAGTTTGGCTGATTGAGCCTCCAAGACCACCTCAAATGGAAACATTATCTACACGGATTGTCTTCATCTCGTCGAAACGATCGATTTAGATATAAAACTCCTTCCAATCCAAGTTTGTATGCAAAAGTTAAAGCCATCGGAATACAGCCCTATCAGAAGCAAAAACTGGCGCGCCCCACCAGACACCCTGTCTGATGGGTAGCGCGAGGGATAGCCTGTTTTGCGCGACCGATTTGACCCTCAAGGTAAACTCTGATAAAAACACGTACAACATAAAAGTTGTTCGTCTCGTCGAAACGGTCAAGATTGCTTTTGTGCTCGTTTTTATCCAAGATCGTTTACCACCACAAAAAAGACGCGCAAGGTGGAGCTAGTTTAAATCGAACAGTTTTGGAAAGTTCGGACAAAACCAATCACTAGTAGAAAAACACCTAATAGTCCCGGTTCGTAAGGGCCTTTAGTCCCGGTTCATAAACCGGGACTAATGGGTCTTTACAAATACCTCCACCCATTAGTCCCGGTTCAAACACGAACCGGTACCAATGTGCCTTCACGTGGCCGGTCCGCCGAGCCCAGTCAGGGGGGCCTTTGGTCCCGGTTGGTGGCACCAACCGGGACCAAAAGTCCATATTTTTTTTACAAAAGTGGCTGCTTTAGGGGTTTTGGGGGTTATTTTAAGGTTGTTATTAGCTAGCTAATAAAGAGAAGTGTCCTCTCTTATATCTTCGCCCTTGGTTTATCAACGCTGCTGCTATATGTTCATTTCACCCGCTGATATAACATGCTCATGCATGCTCGCATCATACATCATCATATATAATAACAATTCCTATGCATCATCATACAACTTATACTCGTTATTAATGATAAGTCATACGATCATCATCCTCATAGTCATCGAACCCAACCCTACATAATTGTTCTTAGCACATAATCATCAGTATCAGGTAGGACCTAAACACCCTTAAGGTAAAATAGCATAAAACAATATAGACCCTGACTCTCCATTATGAAGAATGGCGATCATCCTGTCTCCAATTCTTGCCCTTCGCTGCTTGTTGCTTCCAAGAAGCTCCTTACGACTGTCCATACATTTTTTCAATTCTTTGATTGTTATGTCTCCACTTCTTTTAGAAACCCGGTATGGACAGTTGAGATTCGTAGGACGACCTGGTTGTATGTTCAAAACATGAATGCTACCATGCGTATACATCAGATAGGCACACAATCATTCAGGATTATCTGTTGAAAAACATAGTAATAACTTCGTAGTTAGCAATGATGTACTATAGTTTTAGAAGTGTGCAAAAAGATGCATGGATGTTGTAATATAGTAAAAAATAATCTTACCAGGGTATCTCCATGCTAGTTACCGTAGTTCAACACTTGCACTAGTGGCACGTATTGACCATAATGTTGAGGAGTTTGATTGTAGATATTGTAATTCTCAAGATCAGTACAAAATATGACCAGATGATTTTTCTCCTGATAAGTTAATTCGGAGCCTTCGGTGTAGTAGGTTCTGTCTACCATCTTCCGCACATTCTTTGAAGAATGAAAATAAGCTGTCAATGGAGATCAGTTGTCAACTATTTTGAAATAAACAATATAAATTACTTAATAACTATATGTTAAGCTCACATGAGGGAAGAATTGGAGGTGTATCCACAAGGACCCAAATCGAAAGTCTCTCTTGCTCGATTGTAGGATCACCAAGATCCATGGTGACAAGCATACCCTCATCAAGACCATACATCTTGCAAAGTGCTTCCCAATTTTTGCAACCAAAATGGGTTACACTTTGAGCATTGTACAGCTTTACTTGAAAATCCACACCATGATTGGTACTTAGGATAATTTTTTTGGTTTCGAAACTTTCATGGTCTTCAAAACCCATCCTCTCCAAGACATAGCGTCTTGCAAAGCATGGGATAAGCTAGTCGAATTGGAAAAGATGAAAAATATTATCATGATTAAAATAGTTAAAGTCATGATTAATTACGAAAAAAACTATTGTCGTCGGTTGCGTACCGTATGAACATTGAAAGTCTCCTCGAGCTTAATGCTGAAGCGATGATCTTCGTCCAGCTCAATGAACCTGTCGCAGATACCTCGATCGTCGTGGCACCAGTCGCACTCCCCCGGGCGGTTTTCGTCGTTCGAGTATGACATTTCCGGTCTATGTTCATAATTCAAATATTAAACTAGATTATTAATCACGGGTTGGGTTGACTATCTGTGATGTACGTAGATCCTTCTTTCATTCCCGAGTGCATTATTACACCAAATTGTCTAGCACACGGGAATGAAGGAGAACTTATCCAATATGAGCATTCAATAAGCAAAACCAAATCATAAAATAAGAAAAACCAAATTATAAAATAAAGTAGTATTCAAATTAGCATGCATTCAATAATTATAAGCAAAAGTACATCATCTCTTGGTCTCCGTACATCATCGAATATTATCACTAATATAGCATCACTAATACAACTAGAACCGTAGCGCCCGACGGGTGTCGACGCGGGCGGTGGACACCAAAAGATAAGGAACCATCACAGGATCATAGCTCCAGTGAGATCCTTGAAGAACCTGCCAGGTATTGTCGAACCTGCCCTCCAATGCAACCATGTAGCGACGGACGTGTTCGTCCTCCTCGCTGTCACAGTGACGTACAACCTCCGTGGTGTCCGGAAGCCTCGGCACCGTCACTGGCCCACGCGACCGCCACCAAACAAGGATCGGGTCAACAACGGGCTGCCTCCTCACTAACCTACGTCCCCCACAAGGTAGCACCTCCCAATACCAGCCCGGCGGAGCCCAGTCCCGAACATGGCCCTGATCAAGCAAGCCTCCACCGCCGAGTCGACGACGACGAGGATGCGGGATAGGTATCGCCGACGTTGATGCGGGAACTACTTCTATATATAATTAAATAAAGTAGTTTTATTAATTAAATCAACTAGCTAGTTCAACTACTAAACACTTACTATAAATAAACAAAGTAGTACTTACTAAAAACAAACTACTTCTATATATAGTAAAATAAAGTAGTTTATTAAATCAACTAGCTAGTTCAACTATATATGAAGCACTTACTATAAATAAAATAAATAAGTACTTACTAAAAATAAACTAGTATTTTTCTAACTAATTATATTAAACACTTTCTCTTCTTATTTTTTCCCTTTTTCTAAATACTATGAACAAAAAAATCATTAAAATTCTATAAACAAAATTACAACAGAAAAAAATCATAAAGATTCTATGAACAGAAAAAAATCATAAAAAATTGACATATTCGATCTTTGCATATATATGAACATACAAACATGCATATTCAACAATAATATCACCCAAAAAATCTATTAACAGAAAAAAAATCTAACACAATATGAACAAATTAATTACACAATATGAAAAAAAAATCTATGAACTACACATCTAAATTACACAATATGAACTATATATCTAAATTACACCACATCTAATCTAACAAATAAATCTAACATAATA
>NC_041381.1:35767233-35768196 GCF_002162155.2 Triticum dicoccoides | reverse complement strand
GGCAGGGGACGGCGTCGGGGCGGGGCGGCGACGACGTCGGGGCGGCGACGGTGTCGGGGCGGGGTGGGGCGGCGACGGCAGGCGACGGCGTCGAGGCGTCGGGAGAGATCGAAGTCGGGGCGGGGCGGCAGGGCTACTTATATAGCAGAGGCTTTGGTCCCGGTTCGTGCCATCAACCGGTACCAATGCGCCCCTTTTGTCCCGGTTTGAGCCACCAACCGGTACCAAACGCCTCTTTTCGGCAGCCCAAAGGGCGGGAAACGAAGACCTTTGGTCCCGGTTAGTGGCTCCAACTGGGACAAAAGGGGCGCATTGGTACCAGTTGATGGCACCAACCGGTACCAAAGAGGGGCATTGGTACCGGTTTGCGCCACCAATTGGTACCAATGGACCCGTCTAATTTTTTATTTTATGCTGCTGTTTTTTAGTTGATTCTTTCTGCAGCTGTTTTTTTAGTCTCACCTCGCTAAGCAAGAGGCACTCGCAGATGTTTATAAGCCCTGAGTGCAGAGACGATGAAGAAGAGGCTCAATGCTCACCTGCACGTTGGTTAGCTTCAAGCCTTGAGGAATAGGGTAGACTGCACAGAGCTATGTGCAGTGCAGTTGACACTATTCCGAAAGGCTTGAAGCAAATTAACGAGCATTGCGCCTCTTTTTTATTTTTAATAGTTGTGATTAACTTAACTAAAAAATGAGCATAGATGCTTATTTTTAATGACTTATTACAACTCAGAAATAAAAAGAAAAAAAATAAATATAGCAGAAAAGAAAAAAAACTATATAAAAAACTACTCAGAAATAAATAGAAGCAAAAATAGTTGTGATTAACTTTACTAAAAAAGTGAGCATAGATGCTTATTTTTAATGACTTATTACAATTCAGAAATAAATAGAAGAAAAAATAGTTGTGATTAACTTAACTAAAAAATGAGCATGGATGCTTATTTTTAATGACTTATTA
>NC_041381.1:35696216-35767075 GCF_002162155.2 Triticum dicoccoides | reverse complement strand
AGTTGTGATTAACTTTACTAAAAAAGTGAGTATAGATGCTTATTTTTAATGACTTATTACAATTCAGAAATAAATAGAAGAAAAAATAGTTGTGATTAACTTAACTAAAAAATGAGCATAGATGCTTATTTTTAATGACTTATTACAACTCAGAAATAAAAAGAAAAAAATAATATAGCAGAAAAGAAAAAAAACTATATAAAAAACTACTCAGAAATGAGGATAGATGCGCTTATAGAGAAAATTCAACCTAAATTCATAATAAATTTCTACTAACTTCAGAGAAATTCAATATGAATTTAGGTTAAATTTCCTATATAAGGGCATCTATTTCAATTTTGAGAGGAGCTCAACAAGGCAGAGAGGGAGGGGCTTATAAACCGGTCTGATTCCCCTTCGGTTTGCGAGGTGGGACTAAAGTCTGACCGCAACGAGGACCAAACCTTTAGACCCGGTTGGTGGCATGAACCGGGACTAAAGGGCGGCCTTTGGTCCCGGTTCATGCCACCAACCGGGACCAATGGTGGTGGGCCAGGAGCGAGGACCATTGGTCCCGGTTCGTCCCACCAACCGGGACCAAAAGGTCCAGACGAACCGGGACCAATGGCCCACGTGGCCCGGCCGGCCCCCGGGGCTCAGGGACCGGGTCCAATGCCCCCATTGATCCCGGTTCTGGGTTGAACCGGGACTAATGGGCTGGACCGGCATGGACCATCGGCCCCTTTTCTACTAGTGAATCCGAATTTGACTAGGGTTTTGGACGTGAATCCAAGCCTTTTCCTTGCATGGGAAGTCCAGTCGCCTCTTATATACCTAAGGGGTGACGGCCGATTGAACAACACACAATCGATCAATTCATCTACCACTTTTTATCTTTTATCTTTTCTCCTTAACCCTAGTTCTTCTTCTTCCTCGTTCTTCGTCTGTTTTTCTTGTTGCAGGGCGGCGAACCTCGAGGCCCTAGGGGCGGTCAGATCGACCTAGGGCAGCCCATAGCTGCCGCGCGCCCAGACGGGGTCCCTCCCGGGCGTGTGGGGTTTCGGGTCCTCAAAAGCACCCGCCGGATTGCCTGCGTACCGCGCTTCCGGCCGGGTCTCCTTCAACGTGAGCTGCGGTGCATCACCCTCGGCGTTGGAGGTACACGGTGACGTGTTCGTGTGCGAACAATGAGGAAGCTAGTTATTTATAGAACTGTTATAAGAGTGGACTTCTATGCTTCACCAAATATCATATGCCTACCTTTATAATTTTCTCCCCTTCAATGTACCACAACTGTCGAGGAACTAACACCTTTATGACCCATCAAATATTTGCATCCCTGACATGCCTCAAGTTGGCCTGGTTTTCTGCATGAAAATAGGGCTCTGAGTCCTAGAAATAAAACTATAACGTCCCCAAGTGTTTCTCTCCCAATTGCCCACCCGTAAATTCCTCTTTTCACCTGACAAGCTTTTTTTTCTTGTTACAATATTTCATGATACCCTGGGTGCTCTTACACGCGGTGTTTCCAAATGAAAAAGATTGACTTTTGATGTTGAACTAATAACCATAACTTCTTAGGGTTTCTTAAAATTATCTTCGGACGCGCAAAAAAAGCCATCAAACAAAGTAAATCAAAAAATTGTTTCAAATGATTGTCGAAATATCAATCCATCAAAAACACAAAATTGGTTCATTCAATTTGATTCTGAATATCACTTACTCAGGTGGGGGATGAAGAAGCATGTTCTTTGTTTTTGAACATGTTCATCCGAGTAAGAGTTTGAGCCCACCAAATTTCATTACTATAGCAGTCGAAGTTATTGCATCAAATATATAAACATAAGGACTCTCACATCCTTGGGCATATCACAACTATCATTAGGCCAACTCCAACGCATTGACACAAACGGACGCGGAATTTGTCCCCTTTTGGTCTATTTGGGTCGGCTGTAGGATGGTGTCCGCCCCTTGTGCGCACCAATCTGGCCGGTGTGCCAAACCCAACAGAGCCATTTGATTCGCCTCGGTTGTTTTTTCTCAACAAACATATTCATCATCAAACATATCAATTTAGATTGCAAAATGGAGCTAGAATTATTTCAGCATTCCTGCTAGCATGCAAAATAGTTGCATCTCGGCCATAATTCTTGCATCTCTTGCAAAATGAAGCTACAATTCATGCTGACAAACAAAATAATGAATGCGCACACGCAACTAAGTGGAGATAACATGAATGTGCGCAAGCTACAAGTTGGAGATAGGTGTATCTGCATCCTCCATTATGGAGATGGACCGATTTATCTGTTTTATTCTATTTTACCTAGGAGAGGGGAGTAGGTCCTAGGTATCAAAAACAACTAGTTAGTCTTGATTATGACTATAATGACGATGACTAGTGACCTAGTAGTTATATGACTCATGGACAATAATGATGATGATGAGGAGTTGTCATATGACTATGATGTATTTGATGATAAGTTGTTAATATTATGATGATGACGATGATCATGATGATGATGAGTTGTTATTAGGATCATTATTAGTTATTATATCATTGGGTGAAAGAAACGCAGATTAGATTCAAGTGGATGGATCCAAAGTGACCAACTTGTATTAGTAGGAACTACTTTATAAAACATGTACAAATACAGTGCAAATAGGCAGAAGAAAAAAATCCAAAAAGTTGTAGAGTAGCACTGGTTTTACCCACACTACTGCTAGGTAGGGTAGCAGTAGCGCAGATTGGACCCACGCTACAGCTAGGTATGTTAGCAGTAGCGCTGGTTGAACCAGCGTTAGTTGAACCAACGCTACTACTACCCAATAGTTGTAGGGCCCTACCAGTAGCGCTAGACCCAACGCTACTGGTAGGTTTTCATCCTGCGCTGCTACTAGGGTCTTCCCTAGTAGTGATGCCACATCAGCATTCAGTTGCAATCACCAACCACGCCACCAATTGATCCTCCACTAACTGTAATTAGTCACACTTGATCCTCCACATCATTCGGTTTCAAACACCAACCATGTCACCGACTGATTCTCCTTTAATTGCAATTAATAACCAACTAGTCCTCAACTAATTGCCGTAAGAAACCGATTGATCCTCCTTCACTAATTGCAATTAATTTCCACTATGTATTATGTTTTCGAAATTGGCATTGCCTCCTCGCCTCCCCTACCAAATTGGCATTGCCTGCTCGCATCCCCTACCCTACCTTTCGTAATACTATGTGCAGTGTCCATCTCTTTGCCCTCTCCTCTATCTTCTCCTTCTCAACACAACACGCCTATCCTATCTGCATGTTCATCATGGATTCTCAGCATATTCCCCGCTCAAAATCATATGCTCCTGTGTGGCTCCGTTCTTAGTCTGAACTACCCGTCATGGGCGTCGCCGCCTCCCCAACCAAGGTCCGTTACTAGGTACTGCGGAGCAAGCCTCTCTACCCATACTTCCCATAAACCATAAGCCCGGCCCGTCGAGGCATCTTCATGGGCATGGCCATAAGCTTCAGCGTGGTGCCGGCCAAGTAGGTATCCCAAGTAAGCAGAAACTACTCATTCTTACTCTCCACGGGAGTCTGGCAGTATCATCCTTGATTTACATTTTTTGGATGATTAGTAAAAGAGCACGTGATTAAATTATGGTGTGTACAAGTTACTTTGTTGTTTCCCCTAGATCTTTTCTTATGACAGATAGGACGAAGATGGACATGTATCAACCCTGTCCGCTTCATGATGATTGAAACCAAGCATGTAAGTCACCATAGGCTTTGCACATCAATTCATATATGTTTGATCACTGCATTTCGTACCTTTCATTTATATATGTCCTGGCTACTACACAACTTAATTACTATGCATATTTTTATTATCTGAACAAGGATAAATTGCTTGAATATTGTTAGTTCCCATAGATCTCTCAGTTGAGTCAAGAACTCGAGCCAGCAATTTTTTCTATCCCAATTTCATTCAATATTATAGTAAGTTGCTATTTCACATTCAAATTTTCTGATTCCTGGTTATGATTAATTTATCATTTTGTCCAACAAAGTATATAAGATTCATTTCTATTAGATGGATGATATTTCTCTTACCTTTTCAGCAAGGGACAATTCCATTTCTGCCCCTATCTGGAACCCACTACTCAAATTTGCCCCTAATTTCAATGTGTGCTCAAATTTACCCGTCTGCCGTTAGTTGCACTTATAGAAATGCCCTTCCGTGCCGTTACCGTCTGGTCAAAGGTGTTTGACTGGCATCTGGCCGTTTTCTGGACTTTTTTACCCCTGTTTTCAGGTGCCACTTGCATGTGGGGTCCGTTGGGAATAAACAAAAAGAAAAAACAGACCCTCCTCCCTCTCCCTTACATGTGGGGCATGTCAAAATAAAGAAAAAAAATATCCTTTCTCTTACACGTGGGCCCATCAAGAAAAATAATACATAAATAAAATAGACTCTCTTACATGTGGGACCCGCCAGAAAGAAAAACAAGAGTAAAATAAAGAAAAAAAATTGCATGTCATTGTCTTGGCATTTTCCATAAGAACTATTTAAAGGATTCATAAACAGGCATTAGTTTAATAAATACCAGTACTAATTAGTTTTTTATTTTAAAAAAGTATAAATGAGGGCAGTGGACATGGCCAGCAGCGCAGTTCGTCGGAGCTCCCCGAGTTGGTCGTTGCCGACGGTTGGGACGGCCAGATCTGTAAGCTATCTCGCCGTGCAGGGCTATAATGAGCTCGGGGGTGGCGCTGGGAGGAGCTTGGGGGTGGGGGGGATGGGAGGCGCTGGGTGGAGGAGGAAGGCAACCGGCGGCGGCTTGTGCCCAGTAGGATCTGAGGACGCGGCGGCGCTGAGGGGAGAGGGAGGGCCGAGGCATCGAGCTTTAGGCTGCGCAATCCACGGCGGCGGCGGCGCGAGATCGGGAAGAGGGATGTTGGGGCGCGCGTGAGAAAGGGCGGTGCACGACGCACGGCGGCTACTTCAGCGGTGGTTGTAGCTTTCCCTTGGGAGGAGGGAGGCAGCGGCGCTGGCTCAGTGGAGGAGGGAGCCGGCGCCGGTTGTGGAGAAGAACGGGATTGAGAGAGAAGAGAGAGAGAGGGGGGGATGGGACGTGGGCAGTTTTTTTATTGTTTTTTTCTTTACGACGGGCCCCTCGTGTAAGGGAGAGGGAGGAGGGTCTGTTTTTTCTTTCTGTTTATTCCCAACGGACCCCACATGTAAGTGGCACATGAAAGCAGGGGTAAAAAGTCCAGAAAACGGTCAGATGCCAGTCAAACACCTTTGACCGGACGGTAACGATACGGAAGGGTATTTCTATAACTGCAACTAACTGCAGAGGGGTAAATTTGAGCACACATTGAAATTAGGGGCAAATTTGAGTAGTGGGTTTCAGTTAAGTTAAGGGCAGAAATGGAGTTGTCCCTTTCAGCAATATCACTCGAGCTTTCCGGCACGCTCACCAACTGTTTATACAATGACAAACCTCCAAAACTGGATGTAGTAGTAACACTTACTTTGGTGCCGGTGCAATATCTGGAGTATTACTAATCTGTGGGCTTCGTTTCCTTTGTTTCTTAGGGTTACTGATTTTCACCTCATGCCTCTATGCTCGGTGGCACAGTGCCCTGTTTTTAGTAAACTCTCAATATTCTAGGTATGTACCTTCGGATCTTCCATAACATCAATGTTATATCTGCGCTATTTTCTTTCACATTTATAATTTTTGTACGCATGTGTAGATCAAGTTATATATTTTCTTTTCTTTTTCGTCTCTGGCAGTCCACATATATCAATTTGAATGAACACAAATTTGATCATGTGTTAAGTATTAGCTACATATAAATTAGTTATCCATGTGGATGTCATGAAACAATCCTTGCCTTGATGTACAGGTAAACACCACAGTACTTTCATGTTCTTCTAGGTGATGGTACTTTCAAGTGACATTGACATTTTGGGAAAATATGATACATGTATCTCAACTGGTGGAGTGTTGTTATATATTTTTCGTACGATACAAGATCTTAATTTATTTCATTGGTAATACTATCACCTCTCAAAAGTCCTATACAAACATATCTAGTACAACAGGTCATTATTTAATTTGTCTAATCTCTATAGGCTACAAAATACCCAGATTTAAATTGTTGCAGATGCTATTGTACGGTGTACGTGCATACTCTTTATTGGCACAATGCAAGTACGAAATATATCTATGTAAAAAATAGTAGCTTTTGATTTAGATCTTTTCATTCATATATAATTCATCTATAATTAATCTTTATATTCCGGCTGCAACGAGCGGGGAAATTACCTAGTTATCAATAAATTGGGAACGTCCTTGTGGGGGTTGAGTACATGCATGGATAAAAACCCATCATCTTTCAGTAATCAATTTCTTTTTCATTGGGAAAATTGGATGTTTGTTGTTCTCGTTTTCTTGCACGAGCTATTTTAGTTATTGAGAAACAGTACAATGGAGCTAGCTACGAGCAACCACATCAATTTGACACTCTACACCGTATGATCGCGCCGTTGGACGTCCAGGATCCGCTCAGGCTTCCGTAAACGGGCTGCTGCTCCGGAAATCTACCGAGGCGGCCTCTGGTTTATCGGGCCAAGTATGAACAGCCCGTTCTTCTTTTCTTGGGATAACGGCCCATTCTTCTTTGCTAAGCAGCCCACGCAGAAGCATCGCTGCTGCTCCTGCAGCAGACTTTCGGCCGTCCAGCGCCGCCTCTAAGACGGCCTCGCCTGCGCCGGGAAGGGGAACTCTACGCGCGTCTCCAACTCTGGCGGACGAAACTCCTATGGCATGCTCGCCCCGTCCCCTCGCTAATTCAGTCAGGACCCCTCTTCTTCCCTTCCTCTCCCTCTCCAACCGAACCCTAGCTAGAAAGCGGTCCCGTGGCCAGCGACGCAGGGGCGCACGGTCAGACGGCAGCGGGATGCTTTCACACCTTCGCATGTGCGCTAGAGTTAACAAGATGATACGAGAGAGGAGTAGATGGGATTGATAGGGTTGTTCTGCTTTGTTGAGACTCAAGTATGATGCATGTTCGTTGGCAACATTGTGTTCAACAGCATCTCCTAATTTAGTCATGTTGTAAGTAATCAGGTGACCTTATCTATGATGCCTGCTTTCTGTGTTGATTGCAGTTCTCTGCAGGCATCTAATAAAGCATCTTGCTATTTCAATTTCAGTTTGTTATGTTTTCCCACATTAATTCGAACGTAGGCCAGGGGAAAATTCAGGATGTGATCATGCATTTTAGAGTGAACTCAAGGTTTCCTCCTTCCTGGAGCTCTTAATTCTAATCTCTTGGGCGTTTTGGGGCACCAGAATTGATTTATCTTCTAGGGCAGTTGGCCAAATCTTTATTCATGCAGTGTTTTAGGAAGAGGGAAACAATGCAAAGAGGGAAATGCCTTATGCCTCCCTGATAAATAACCAAAAAAGAGCAAGTAAACTAAAGATTTTTGAGAACTCACATAAGATGACAATTGATCTAGCTGATTATTTCTATCAAGTTCAGAAATTTCTGTTAAAGAAAGAGGATTGTTTCACTATTATGTTATCTACAAGGCCGCTTGTCAGTTTTTGTGTTATCTTCACTAGCTAATGTCTCATAATTATTCCGCACAAGAATTAGGTTACTCCCTCCGTCTCAGTTTACAAGTCCTACGCGTATACCTAGGTTGCCAATTTTATCACCCTAATATAAACTATATAACAAAAAAATTATACCTTTGGAAAATAGAACATCTGAAGTTTATATTGATATATTTTTTGTAATATAAGACTTGTATTAGGTTGGTCAAATTGACGACCTAGGGGTACGCGCACGCCCTGTAAACTGAGAGAGAGGGAGTAGCATCATTGTTAGTAAACTATTACTACTATTATTATTATTATTATTATTATTATTATTATTATTATTATCTATTTATTTATGAATAGGAAGCTCTGGAAGCTCCATATAGCAAGGCTCCGGATTGGTCTAAATGCACATATTTTGGTCCGACAAACGTGTTGCAAATTACCATGCAGCAGTGTAAGTTAATTTTTTGCTTAGTGTACCAGGTATGTCGACTTTGTGAAGAAAATTACAATATTTCCTAGAGCAGAGTATTTCTATGATCTTTTTATGTGTGATTTAGCTATTTTTCATATTTTAGCACATGGATATATAGATTTCATAACTTGATTCTTCACAAAAATCATTTCGATGGTGGTATACTGTCTCATGTATGTGAATACATCCTTGACTATCTAAACATGCGAGGTTCCCAGTGAGTACTTTAGGTTTGTTCATCTTTGCGGAATTGCAACTTTGTTTCTTTGGCATCGCCGAAAGGCTGCCAATGTCAACCATACGGATTTGGTTATATGTTACAACTCCTAATTTGTCGAATATTTCTATCATTATTTCCTTAAGATGGACGGGGCGCAGCAAAGCGCGCCTCTATGGTCTAGTTGATCAGTAAAATTGGTGCAATTTGACTGCATACGATTTGTTTTATTTAGGGGGCTATAAATTTTATGTCTTTTTTGTTGTTCACCCGTTATAACGCACAAACATATTTACTAGTAGTAGTATAAAAAGAAGACAGAGGGAAAAGATTAAAAAAAAAAGGAAAATTCACCATTGGATATTATACCCGCCATTAATTTCTCTCCCTGTGCTACAGTTCATGGTAAGTTTCGCCTTCTTTGCAAATCAACACGCCGGTACGGATCAGCAGCTGGTTGCAACATCCGTCCGGCTTTTGCCGGCGAGAAGTTAAGTGTGCGGTTTACTAATTACCACCCATAATACACGCATATTGCCAACGCCAATGTGTGTGCGGATTGCTTGACAGAACGTGAACGTCCGAATGATCGACCAAGGTTCACATTCCATGGTTTAACGTAGACGTACAGTCACCCACAGTACAAAATTGCTTGGTTTGCTATCGAGTTAGGAAACAAATTAAGCAACATATAGTATCCCCGTCCAGTTGACTACTCAACTTTCTCATGCATGCATGGCTTTTTTATCGGGCATCCTGGCCGTGTCGCAAACTAATACATATGGAGCATCACAGACAGTGTTTAGTTGTTGCTGTAAAGAAGATAAAGACTTTCTTGGGTTACCCACGCATAATGAATTAGTGACTAGCCTACCCAGGACCAGGAGTTCGATTTGGAATGCCTGGGCGTGCATTTGGAACATGAACGCATGGATAACGATTAGACAAAACAACAACGCCACCACGTCGGTGCTAAAGCCCGTGCAGGAGAAACTCTGCCCATCAACTCAAAGTTGATCCCTTCGATCATCTATTACCCCAAACCTCTGCTTGCTTGCCGCTGGGATGAGTCCGACTGCTCTGTTGGAACCAGGACTTGATTATGCGTTTGCCCTCTAACTCAAATTTCCAAGGCATCCCATTTCTAAAAGACGTCCCTATTCAACTAAAGGTGCCACTTAGGTGTCGGCCAATTTTGCTCTATCTATAAATTTTTCCATATTGCACATGGTTATCTCACACATCTTTGTTCTAGTTTCGGGCATTTCTTTTGTTGCATGAGAAAACTAGTTATTTGTTGACAAAGCGTAGGTGCAGGATTCATTGCCTCACCAAATTTCACGTGTGAGCATAGTTGTTGAGAAAGTAACATCTACAAGACCCAAACCAATATACGAGTCCTTGAAATGCCACATGTTGAGCTCAAGCTTGCTTATGAAAATAGGGTTCTCGGCCTTAGAAGAAAAAACTACCATGTCTGAAGTGCTCCTCTCTCCATAGCCTATATATAAACCTCCTTTTCTCTGCAAACTCGTTTCTCGTCAAAATAAGTCGCTGTATTATGGGTGCTATAACACGCTTATGTTTCAACAACTAGTCTGAATGGTGTTGGCTAAAAGGAAAATTAAACTACCTTTGTGATTTAAATAACAATCACAAACTTCTAAGTGCTTATTAATTTTCAGATTGGGCCGTCCACAAACAAATAGATGTCATAAAATCCAAGCAATTGTGGAACTAACAATTCAGCACTGACATTGATCATACAAACATAAAAGAGTTCCTTAAGCTTTACTTTTAATGACTTCTTATTCAGTTTAATTATTCATGATACTATAGACAGTGACCAGATGTCTCGATACAACTCTTGTGCAGCGCATCCACCAAGACGACCGGGTGGAGCGAATAAGGATGTTCTTCTTTCTAATCATATATTCATACTTATCATTATGTATTATTAGAAAATAGTTGAGCCCTTCAATATATTTTTAGAAAAACAGTATAACACTCACATTCAGATGTCATAAAATCTAAGCAATTGTGGAAATATCTATTCATCATTGACATGGATCATCAGAAATGCGAAATAGTTCATTTGGCTTTATTTTGAATGATCTCAAAATCGGATTTAATTATTCATGATAGTAGACATAGTAATCAGATGCCTCTATACGACGCTTGTGAGACACCTCTATGAAGATGAGAGGGCGGGGTGAATAAGGACATTCTTCGTTCTAAATGTATATTCATCCTTACCATTATGTATTATTAGGGGACAAGATGAGCCGCGCAGACTTGTACACTCTGCTAAGTAAACAAGTAGCAGCATTATGATCGCTAACTTATGGGTGCCTTACTGGCAATGCAGTGCGTACTATGTGCTTGACTTCCTGCATTCCAGCCACAGGAAGCACACTTTTTTTTGCTCGTTTTAAATATAGTGTAGGGGTTCGCCAAAAATTTCAGGAACACTGTTTGAGAAGAGGTTGAGTACTTTCAGAAAATATCTACATAGACTTTACCAACTACTCCCCAAAATATATTTTTCAAGACATGTCAGTCAGCTTAAAAAAGAATCAGTTATTTTTCTTATTATATTTCAAGACATTGCCCCGCTTAACATTTTGTCACACTACGAATAGTCACAAGAAATGGACATGCCTAGTGACGCTCAATAGCGTCACCAAAAATCAGGCCAGAACGTCGCCAAATTTGTTGAGGGTATTGCCCGAGAGGAAACCATGTCGTGGCGTTGGACTGTCACAGAAAATGACTGTCGACGACGATTTGTTTTTTGTCACTAGGGTTTTTGTCACTGAATAAAAGAAATTTTGTAGTGGGATAGGATATGATGCATGATCTTTTCCGAAGTACACTTCAGATCCCATACCAGCACCATGAACAGAAGCATGTGATCCATTTCCCATCATCACATGTGTAGTTCGTGGGACTTGATAAGAAGAAAACATGTTGATGCTAGAACACACATGTATATTAGAATCGGAATCAATCCACCAATCAGGAGAATGCCATAGTGAAAGAACAGTAGGAAATTTACCATACCCAACATCTTTCAACTCAACATCTGTAATGCCCGGATAATTAAACTACAGTAAGTTCACACTAATGATGCCAAGTCATTACTATTATTCCCTAAGAAAAACAATTAAGAAATATTTCAACCCCAAATTCAAAATTTAAAATAAAGTCAAAATATTATTTCTTCAAACCGTAAAACAAAAATGTTGGAAGTATTCCATAAACTCCCCGAGTATTTCCCTTGTAGAAATGAAAATCATTTGGTTTAAAAAAATTGACTATAGCATTTTTTTTGTGGACCAGCAACCTCTAAGTTGGTCAATTAAATTCAAACACAAAATCAAAGAATTGTGAATACCCTCAAACTTTTGTAGATCCCTAGATTATTGCATATCAGTTTTGCGCAAAGTTTCATATTTAGAAAAACTCATTGAACACTAAACTTTTTAGAGAACAGTAGCTACTTGTTATTTTAGCATAAGAAAATAGGAAAGGTTCCTATGCACTTTGGCCCGTTAGAAATGGTAGCGGCCCAGCCCACCGCGGTCACCCTCAATCTCCTGTTCCCCCTCGCTCGCTGTCCTCTACGCGCACGTGCCCGAGGCTGGTCGCCGTCTCCACCGCACCCACTCGCCCCCTCGCGTCGCTACAGTACCACCGAGGCAGATAAGGCCGTCCCCGCGCCCCCTCGACGAACCCTATCCATTCCCTTCTTCCTCGCTGGATCTCTTTGTTAGATAGTAACGAGAAATAAACGAGACAAAGAGACACAGATTTTTACGTGAAAACCCTTGCGGGAGAGAACCACGGAACGCACGAAGGCGCATCACTATAATTGGGAGGAGTATTACACGAGAGGACAAACCCTCTACGTGCTAATCTGGTGGAGATCTCTCTCATTTATTCTATGACTAGCTAGTACTATATAAAGGGGCAAACAACTCTCTTTCTTGGTGGACACAAAACAGAGTTGTAGTCATGCTACGTCTAGCACGGTTGACATGCCGTAGTCCCGTAGGACTCCATCTGTAGTACAATACTTGTATGGGATTCGGAACACAATAAAAATAACACTCCACCTTGAGACGAAATCCCTTACAATAATCATAGATAGCATCAACTCCTCAATTAAAGTCATCACAAGTAAACCTTGTGCCTGGAAACGTCCATAGGACTAATAAACTTCTCATGAAGTCATATTGAGCAAATCAATCAGTAGGTCGTCCAGAAAACAGCACAACTATCAACAAAGCAGACTAACAAAATTTGGTCTCCCAATAAAAGTCTGAGTCTGTGCCACTGACATCAAAAACTGAAACTGCTCAATCATCAAATGACATAAGTCATCATATCTCCTGTGGTGCCTGAACGAGCGCATAGCTCATAGTGCAACATCTTGGTGCACATCGCATTGTGAAGAACTCATCTCACGGAATCTGAACGTACTTCAAAACAGAAAGCACGAACCTCGGCAAACAATACTCATGCAAGAGCATATGGTACGGATGGCATCGCGTGCACCCAAAAAACTGCCGACTTGTAGTGGTTAATGAAAATCCATGACATGGTCATAAACTGTCCTTGTAGAACAACTGTCGGATGAAGGAACCATCTTAACATGCAACGGAGTTTCAACTCTGCAATAGACCCCTCTTGAAAGAGCAAAGACAACTGAATTGCACTTGAAACTTAATAGCGCTAAATGTTGTAGTATCTAGCAGAAACAAATCAATCTCCTTCTTGCACCTCAGCTGATTCTCATCACGAACATGAATATCAAAACAAAACCTTCACATGCATATCAGCAAAACACTATGGAGAGAATAGTGTATATGCTGGCTACCAACAGGCTTAATAATTACTTCCTCCATACTTTTTTTTCCTGATAACTGAATTGTGTTCTTCAAATAACTGCAGCAAATTGCATCCATTATCCCGACGGCCATAATCCCCAAAACTCCACCTTGAAGAAAAATTGAGTGCATCCTGATAATTGGCTTGCACCAATAATGCTTGCATCTCGACTTGCCATAGGGTAAACCTTGTGTCACGATTCAGCAGCGGAACATCGTACTTCATGGTGTCATGAGTAGATTAAATATGTGTTCACAAAGTAGTACAAGCCGATAAAAAAAATTCTTGACAGAATTAATATGCGGAGCAGACGAGAAAAACAGGATAAATAACACCTGGTTGTGTTTACGGGAGCAACGGGGTATACTGCACAATAATCAATGTGCACTGTAGCCTTCAAGTGATGAACAGGAGCACTAGCAGCAGCCTTATCCAGAGTAGTAATAGTATTGTACTGTACTATTTGTTTGGTTGATGCGAAGTAGCAACAGCACACCAGCACAACGTGGCCTGAATCTCGAGACTTGAAGCCGGTTGCTTTGGTAAGCACCAGCGGCAGCTAGGCGGACCGTGCCACAACGATGGAGTTGCAGCGAAGCCGCTCGCGTGATCTGCGCGCGTACGAACGGTTCCTGTCGATCTCGACGGAACCTGCGACTTGACGTATCGCCAGCACACAGCAGCCTTCGAGAAAAGTTAACCTCGTCGACCCGATTGCTCGGTGACGCGTAAATTGTAGGTGGAAACTCTTGCGGGAGAAAACCACGAAACGCACGAAGGCACATCACTATAATTGGGAGGAGTATTACATTACACGAGAGGACAAACCCTCTACGTGCTAATCTGGTGGAGATCTCTCTCATCTATTCTATGACTAGCTAGTACTATATAAAGGGGCAAACAATTCTTTTTTTTGGTGGACACGAAACAGAGTTGTAGTCATGCTACGTCTAGCACAGTTGACATGCCGTAGTCCCGTAGGACTCCATCTGTAGTACAACACTTGTATGGGATTCGAAACACAATAAAAATAACACTCTTCCCTCCTCTGTCGCCCGAACAACATCGCCATCGCCATGTCGTCGCCGTGCTCGTGGCCACAAACCTCCCCGGCGCTCGGGAGGAAGTCGAGGAGCACCTCTGTCCTCTTCTGCGCCGTCTGCAAGCGCTAGGTCGAGCCGGAGCGCCTCGCGACGTCGCATCGGCCTTCTTCCCCAACCACGACCGTCGTCGTCCACTTCGTCCATCCGCCGCCCCGGTCCACCTCCGGCCTCCCCGACCTCGTCATCGAGTTCGCAGTGAGCATCTCCTCCGATTCCCTTCATTTCCCCTTCGATCCATCGCCGTATGTCGTTGTCCCAAGGCCATGGCCGGAGCTCTGGTTTCGCGTACGCGTACGTGTTGCTGTTGCTTGCTGCGTTCTGCTGCCGCGCCTGCTGTTGCTGCTGTGCCGCTGCAGTTGCTCGGCCTGCTAGTGCTGCTGCTATGCGTTGCCGCTGCTCTCTACTCTCCTGCATCTTGCCGCTGCGCTGCTGCCTTTCGGTTGGCCATGGCCGAGTATGGCGTGTGCTATGTGTGCGTGTGTGTGCAGAGCCTCATGGCTGGATGTGCCACCACGCCGGCCCAAAATCAATTAGGGGCTAATTAGTACTAATAACAACCCCATTAATTAGTCACTAACAACATGGCCCACAACCAGTTAGATTACTTAAAAAGAAAAAACAATCTGTTAGGCTAGTTATAGTGGGGGTAATTTAGACTAGTAACATACATATGTTACTCGTCCATGTTACCACCTTCATAGTGAGAACTGTCATAGGTGTAGTAACATGCATATCTTTATTTATTGCTTTGTAGACTTATTTTGTATTGGAAACCGCTATGTGATGTTAACATATTATGTTACTCTATTTGTCTCTCTCCTCTTTAATTACATGGCACGCCATTTTTTTTTTTGCTTATGTGGCATCTATGTTACTACTTATGGTACTCCCACTATGACTAGCCTTAATGACAAGTCTCATTGACACATGGATCCCACTATTCTTTGACCAGTCAAACCTGCTGACTTGGCAGCCCCAGTCAGTGACAGGTGGGACCCCAGCGCCCCTTGACTAGTCAATGTTGACCCAATCAACTGCTGACTGGGCCCACATGTCAATCTCTACTGTTGACTGGGCATTTGTATTCCATTTTTGTATTAAATAAATTTTAGAAATTAATTAAAACTTTGAAAATTCATATAAAATAAACTGTAACTCCGTTGAAGATGTTTTCTACATGAAAGTTGCTCAGAACGACGAGACGAATCCGGATACGCAGCCCATTCGTCTGCCACACATCCCTAGCATAGCAAACCTGCAACATTTCACATCTGGCTCACCTGTCCGAAAACGTGAAACACCGGGGATACTTTTCCGTATGTTTCCCCCTTTCGCCGGTATCACCTACTACCGCGTTAGGGCACACCGAACACCGTGTATTGTCTTGTTACGCTTTGTGATGCTTTGATTGCTCTGTTATTTATTGTGTTTCCTCTCCGTTACTTCTTTTCGATAGACCCCGAGACTGTCGGCGACCCCCAGTTCGACTACGGTGTTGAGGACTCGTCCTTCTTGCCAAAGCAACCAGGCAACCCCCCCCCCCCTTTGATCACCAGATATCGCCTATTCTACCCTCTACTGCTTGCACTAGAGTAGTGTAGCATGTTACTGTTTCGATTAATCCTATTCTGTTGCATAGCCTGTCATTGTTGCTACATCTGTTGATACCTTACCTGCAATCCTAAATGATTAGTATAGGATGTTAGTTTACCATTAGTGGCTCTACATTCTTGTCGGTCTGCCATGCTATACTATCAGGCCGTGATCACTCGGGAGGTGATCACGGGTATATATTATACATACATAGTATTCAGGTGGTGACTAAAGTCGGGTCGACTCGGTGAGTACCCGCAATTGATTCCGATGTGGGGGCTGGAAGGACAGGTGGCTCCATCCCGGTAGAGGTGGGCCTGGGTTCCTGACGGCCCCCGACTGTTACTTTGAGGTGGAGCGACAGGGCAGGTTGAGACCACCTAGGAGAGAGGTGGGCCTGGCCCTGGTCGGCATCCGCGATTACTTCAAAATAACACGCTTAACGAGATATTGGTATTTGATCTGAGTCTGGCCACTGGCCTATATGCACTAACCAACTACCCGGGAAATATATGGGCACTTGACGTCGTGGTATCAGCCGAAGCCTTCTAGACGTCAGCGACTGAGCGGCGCGCGCCGGATTGGACTGGAACGCCTGCTCTTGTATTAGGGAGGCTAGGTCTGCTTCCGGCCGCCCACACAACGTGCAGGTTTGCAATGGGAGATGGTCCCAGACTCCTGCGCCATAAGAGTTAGACCGGCGTGCTGACCTCTCTGTTAGGCCTAGGCGGGGCTGCGACGTGTTGATCTTCCGAGGTTGGGCATGACCTAGGAAAGTGTGTCCGGCCAAAGGGGATCGAGCGTGTTGGGTTATGTGGTGCACCCCTGTAAGGAAGTTTACCTATTCATATAGCCGTGTCCCTCGGTAAAAGGACGACCCGGAGTTTTACCTTGACCTTATGACAACTAGAACCGAATACTTGATAAAACACACCCAGACAAGTTCCACAGACAACCCGATGATCGCTTTTCCACAGGGCGATGAGGGGAGGATTGCCGGGTAGGATTGTGTTATGCGATGCTACTTGGAGGACTTCAATCTACTCTCTTCTACATGCTTCAAGACGGAGGCTGCCAGAAGCGTAGTCTTCAATAGGACTAGCTATCCCCTTCTTATTTTGGCATTCTACAGTTCAGTCCACCGATATTGCCTCTTTACACATATACCCATGCATATGTAGTGTAGATCCTTGCTTGCGAGTACTTTGGATGAGTACTCATGGTTTGCTTTGCTCCCTCTTTCCCCCCCTTCTTTCTTTCTTCTCGGATGCCGGAACCAGACGTTGGAGCCCAGGAGCTAGACGCCACCGTCGACGACGACTACTACACTGGAGGTGCCTACTACTACGTGCAGGCCGCTGACGACGACCAGGAGTAGTTAGGAGGATCCCAAGTAGGAGGCATGCGCCTCTTTCGATCTGTATCCTAGTTTGTGCTAGCCATCTCATGGCAACTTGTTTAACTTATGTCTAGACTCAGATTTTTTTGCTTCCGCTGCCTCGTCTATGATCAAGCACTTGTATTCGAGCCCTCGAGGCCCCTGGCTTGTATTATGATGCTTGTATAACTTATTTTATTTGTAGAGTTGTGTTGTGATATCTTCCCGTGAGTCCTTGATCTTGATCGTACACGTTTGCGTGTATGATTAGTGTATGATTGAATCGGGGGCGTCACAAGTTGGTATCAGAGCCGACTGCCTGTAGGAATCCCCCTTTCCAACTCCTTGGCCGAAGTCAAGTCTAGTCATTGAAAAACTTTTACTAACATGGCTGTGCGGCTTACGGGCCTTCGTCACCATTGGGTGGTATTAGGATCTTTTACTCCTCGTCTATGCTATGGGACTCTGATCTCTCTTCCATTCGGGTTAAATGAATTTTGCTAACTCTAACATTAGGATCTCGTGATCACTTCCACCCGGAGAGCCCCGTGTTACCGATGACCGCCTGCTGCACCAGAAGATTCCGAAGATATTCTACGATGTGCTCTTGAGACTATGTGCCATCGCTTCTGCAATTCACTTCAATCGATAATTCCCTCTGGATAACTACTTACACTTGTCATTCATATTGTCATCCCCAATTGCTCTTGTTATTTCAAGATGTCCTGAAATACTCTCCGATATTCCAAGAATTCTTTATGCTTACTGCCCTACAGTTCCTTGCCGCATGAATACCCCTACGGTTAATTACTCACGCTTGCCAAGTATCCGTTCGTCCAAAGTTGTTCATGTGTTTCACAAAATTCTTTGGAATGCTATTCGATCTTTCGAAAATCCTCAACAGCCTATTGTTCTTGAAATTCTTGCTTACTATCATTATGGTTAATTCCATATGACTAATAGTCCTCGTTAACATCCCTTGTCTTAGTCATTTTGAGCCTGTTGATTAAATGTGTGCGTACGCACGCAGTCATCAGGTTTTCCTTTTTAAAAATTATCTTTCTGGCTCAAGCGTCATTCCTGACATGAGTTGGTTCTCGGCAATTCAAACCTTTATTGATTGCCTAACTAAGTGTTTTCAACTTATCCACCCTTGATTAGAGCGTCTGTTTCTCATCCTTTGTTTTGGAAACCATAATTTCTTTCTACTTAAGCATCACACTAATCAGGTGATTCTTGAATCTGATGCCTCTGCATTCTTTCTTCTTCTGAGTGAGTACCGATACTCACATCAGCTCTGTTATGGATCGCCCGATCCATTGTTGGGTTGTTATCCGACAGTGTCCTTCATATTCGATCACCTTGTGAGTTCTTCCCCTAATACATAATGCCCTTGGCAAATTGTACCCTCTACTTGGCCAACCATGCTCTGCTTTCGAGCTTGTGTATTTACTTTTGAAACTTGTGGTATATGATACTAAGATGCCCGATGGGTTGAACCTATGCCTTCCCCTAATCCGTGAGAACCCGAAAGTTTTCACAAGTCACACTCTTCCGGTGTTCTATGATGACCCACAAGTGTAGGGGATCTATCGTAGTCCTTTCGATAAGTAAGAGTGTCGAACCCAACGAGGAGCAGAAGGAAATGATAAGCGGTTTTCAGTAAGGTTTTCTCTGCAAGCACTGAAATTGTAGGTGATAGATAGTTTTGTGATAAGATAAATAGTAACGAGTAACAAGTAAATAAAGTAAATAAAGTGCAGCAAGGTGGCCCAATCCTTTATGTAGCAAAGGATAAACCTGGACGATTTCTAATAATAATAAAGGAGCTCCCCAGGACACATTGGGAATTATCGTCAAGCTAGTTTTCATCACGCTCATATGATTCGCGTTCGGTACTTTGATAATTTGATATGTGGGTGGACCGGTACTTGGGTACTGCCCTAATTTGGACAAGCATCCCACTTATGATTAACCCCAATTGCAAGCATCCGCAACTACAAAAGAAGTATTAAGGTAAACCTAACCACAACATTAAACATATGGACCCATATCAGCCCCTAACGAAGCAACGCATAAACTAGGGTTTAAGCTTCTGTCACTCTAGCAACCCATCATCTACTTATTACTTCCCCATGCCTTCCTCTAGGCCCAAATAATGGTGAATTGTCATGTAGTCGACGTTCACATAACATCACTAGAGGAAAAGACAACATACATCTCATCAAAATATCGAACGAATACCAAATTCACATGACTACTAATAGCAAGACTTCTCCCATGTCCTCAGGAACAAACGTAACTACTCACAAAGCATATTCATGTTCATAATCAGAGGAGTAATAATATGCATAAAGGATCTGAACATATGATCTTCCACCAGGTAAACCAATTAGCACCAACTACAAGGAGTAATCAACACTACTAGCAACCCACATGTACCAATTTGTGGTTTTGATACAAGATTGGATACAAGAGATGAACTAGGGTTTTGAGAGGAGATGGTGCTGGTGGAGATGTTGATGGAGATTGACCCCCTCCCGATGAGAGGATCATTGGTGATGATGTTGGTGATGATTTCCCCCTCCCGGAGGGAAGTGTCCCCGACAAAACAGCTCCGCCAGAGCCCTAGATTGATTCCGCCAAGGTTCTGCCTCGTGGCGGCGGAGTTTCGTCCCGTAAGCTTGTCCACGATTTTTTCCAGGGTAAAAGTGATGATATAGCAGAAGATGGACGCCGGAGGCCCACCAGGGGGCCCAGGAGATAGGGGCGCGCCCTATAGGGGGGCGCCCCCCTTTCTCCTGGACAGGGTGTGGGCCCCCTGGCCTATTTCTTTCGCTCATAAATTCTTATTAATTCCAAAAACTTGTTTCGTGGAGTTTCAAGACTTTTGGAGTTGTGCAGAATAGGTTTCCAACGTTTGCTCATTTTCCAGCCAGAATTCCAGCTGCCGGCATTCCCCCTCTTCATGGTAAAGTATATCCCATATTGATCCAACGTTAAGTCCTTTATAAAATATTAATTCAATTCGTAAACTCCATCTAAGAGTTAAGAATTTTTTGTACCAACTAGCAAATATACCTGGGCGTTGCAATGGGAAAAAGAAACCTTTGCACGCTGCAAATGATCCATTCGTATGGTCACACTAGTAGAAAAAGGGCCATTTGTCCCGGTTCATAAGGGCCGTTTGTCCCGGTTGTTTAACCGGGACTAAAGGGTCGTTACTAAAGATCTAGGCCTTTAGTCCCGGTTCTTACACAAACCGGGACAGATGGGCCTCCACGTGGCCGGTGCGGCGAGCCCAGGCAGGAGGCCCTTTGGTCCTAGTTGTTGGCACCAACCGAGACCAATAGGCGTCCACGCGTTAGCAGTTGGCAGGAGCTGAGGTTTTTTTAAAAAGGGGGTGGTTTAGGGGTTTTGGGGGGTTAATTTAGGTGTTTCATATATTGGTCCTGGATGCACTTCGTGTACAAAACGGACAATCTCTTTCGAAGTATCAGGGTTTCATACGGAAACTCGTCTGTTACAAAGGGATTTCATTTTTCAACTTGTTTGAACTCCAGACTTTTTCTGTGTTCAAAATGCACCATTCAAAGACCACATCATCAATTTTCAATCCTTTCTGACTTCATTTGTTATTTTTCATGCATTTACTGATTATTTTGAGCTAAATGACCCTAAAATTGAAAAGCATTTTAAATGAACTATGAAAAGGTTGAAAGTTGGCATGGTATCACCATTTCATCCACATAGCATGTGCAAGAAAGTAGAGAGGGTTACGGCAAAAACTGGATGGACTTCGTGTACCAAACGGACAATCTCTTTCGAAGTATCAGGGTTTCATACGGAAACTCGTCTGTTACAAAGGATTTCATTTTTTTTTAACTTATTTGAACTCCAGCCTTTTTCTGTGTTCAAAATACACCATTCAAAGACCACATCATCAATTATCAACCCTTTCTGACTTCATTTGTTATTTTTCATGCATTTACTGATTATCTTGAGTTAAATGACCCTGAAATTGAAAAGCATTTCAAATGAACTCTGAAAAGGTTGAAAGTAGGCATGGTATCATCATTTCACCCACATAGCATGTGCTAACAAGTTGAGAGGGTTATGGAAAAAACTAGATGCACTTCGTGTACAAAATAGACAATCTCTTTCGAAGTATCAGGGTTTCATATGGAAACTCATCTGTTACAAAGGGATTTCATTTTTTAAACCTTATTTGAACTCCAGACTTTTTGTGTGTTCAAAATGCACCATTCAAAGTTGGCATGGAATCATCACTTCACCCACATAGCATGTGCTAAAAAGTTGAGAGGGTTAGCCTCATCCACTTCGAGAAACATAATTATGTGTGTCTGTCACCGTACATCCATTGCCGGTTCATCTGCGTGCATTATATATAATTATGTGTGTCTAAAACCTTTACAGGTTCACAAGGATAGATAAGTGACCAAATCAATAGTAGTTCATCATCACATTATATATATATTTTTTTATTTTTTCCTTCAAGTAATTGTTTTCTTCTTCAACTAAATTGAACCTCTTGACAATAGGGTCGGTTGGAATTTCCGGTTCAACCACCTCCTAGATAAATAAAATCTATGTCACGTTGGTCGGCATAATTGTCATAAACAATAAATGAACCAAATAGTTATAAAAAGATAATATATACCACATCCGAATCATAGACAGGACGAGGGCCGACGGGGACGGATACCAAAACCATCACACTATATAATAACAAGGAATCATAAAAGTAAGAAAATTAGACAAGTATCTATCTGAAGTAAGAATTTTTTTTCTTTCATAAAGAAGATAAGAACAAGAGACTCACCACGGTGGCGCCGGCAACGAGATCGGCGTGGGCGATCGACGGCGATGAAGACGGGGACGTGTCAGGACCCCGACTCAATGCCACATCGATCTAGCATGTAACACCTCATATCACTTTGCGGCCTCACGCACGGTATTCCCACGGGTGTCGCCTTACCTTTGCCCGCGACCGTTTGCGCCTTTTGGCACACGTATATGATAGTGTCGCTAGCATCCATATGTTAAGGAGTCCGGGCTGACATGGCTAGTCATAAACCCAAAGTGGCACAAACTTACAGGGACATGCATCCATGACCCAGCATCGAACGTGTCGGTCATCAGTGAGTGAATCCAGGCTGCAGCACTCGGCTAGCAGGACTCTGGTGAACCGGGCTGTAGCGGGCTAACAGGACTCCCGTATTCATCGCGTGACATTTCCCCGAAGGGACAGACACAGGAACGAAGAAGGACACATGCCGGCCAGCCTAAGTGTTCCGGAGCAGTAGCAAGCTACCATGGCTCAGTGGAAGCACTAGGAGACATTTCCCAGTAAGAGAGGCTACTAAGGATAAACAACTAGATAGTCAGATCCCACACATACCAAGCATTTCAATAACATACACACATTATGCTCAATATGTGCAAATACAACATGGCATCACAACATGACTCTACAACTCAAGTATTTTATTCAATAGGCTCCGAGGAGCGAGATATTACAAACATGGGTCTCTTGACCCAACATTCAGAGCATACAAGTCAAAGCACATGCGGAAGCTTAACATGTCTGAGTACAGACATCTACAAATGAAAAAGGCTGAGAAGCCTAACTATCTACTAGATTCTACCGAGGGCACAAGATCATAGCTGAGGTAACAAGCTAAACGTCGAAGTCCACGTGGAACTACTAACGAGACTAAAGTCTCTCTGCAAAAATACGAAATAGGCAAACGTGAGTACAAATGTACCCAGCAAGACTTACATCAGAACTATCTACATATGCATCATTATCAACAAAGGGATGATGGGATTTAACTGCAGGAAGCCAACTTTGACTCAGTGGCTATCCTGAACTACGACTGCAATGTAATTCTTTGAGGTGACGCACACGAGTCCACATATTCACCATGTCAATACACCACTATGGATCCGCTCCCGTCTCCCTACGAGAACGCCATCCATAGCACTCATGCTTATCTTGCGTATTTTAGAGTATCCACTTTCACTTGTCTATGAACTGTACAGGCAACCCAGAAGTCCTTTTCCGCGGACACGGCTATTTGAATAGATCATATTAACCCTGCAGGGGTGTACTTCTTCACACACGCTCTCGCCACTTACCGCCATGTACACCTCGTGTATCTCGGCAACCTTCAAGCGGAAGCCTGGCGAGGGAGTCGGCCACGACCTGACTAACCACACAAGTCTCTCGTCCAGGTTTATCGCCTATTCGGGTTCCATCCGCAAGGAGATCCGGCCGGGGTGTCGCTCACGGCCCCAAACGATGTGAGCAGGGTTCCCAAGCCCACCATCCGGGTGCCACTTGGTACACCGTGCCACTGTGCCTAGTCTGTCCCAAGCCCACCTGTACCGGGTGCCACTTGGTAGACTACTAACACTACCTACAGACACCAGAAACTACTTGCAACTCCTCGACAGAGATCGAGTTGATTAATAAGTCGAGAGGGGCACTTAAGCATTCCAATGCGTGGTAGTAGCTGTTCATGGATCACAAACACAGAACTCAGTTCCTGAGGACGGTTTCAATGAGACAACCCACCATGTACTCCTACATGGCCTCTCACCACTACCTTTACCAAATCGTGTTCACACACTTAGCTCACACATAGTAGGACATGTTCACACACCTCCAATTCATCCCCGATGAATCAGATCTGACTCAACTCTAAGCAGTAGCAGGCATGACAAACAAACATGAATGAGTAGGCACATCAGGGCTCAAACAACTCCTACTCATGCTAGTGGGTTTCATCTATTTACTGTGGCAATGACGGGTCATGCAGAGGATAAAGGGGTTCAACTACCGCAGCATGTAACAGTTGAATCGTTGTTGTCCTAATGCAGTAAAAGAGAGCAGGAGCGAGAGAGTGGTATTGTATCGGAATGGACAAGGGGGTTTTGCTTGCCTGGCACTTCCGAAGATAGTATAGCTCTTCATCAGTGTCAACGATCACAACGTCGGTACAACGTCTACCGAGGGGGAACAACACCGACAAACAGAGAAGAAACACAATCAATGCAATGCAACAATATGATGCATGAATGTGACATGGAAATATGCTGTGGTTTGTGCTAATGCAACTAAAACCAGATTAAATGAAGTTGGTTTGAATCCGAGATTCAAACTCAAACTCCATATGTGGATATTTAAATGCCATTTAATTGATTTGACCTAACAGTGAACAAAAATTGTTCTAACATGCATGAAAATGGTACGGATGGATAGATTGGATTTTCTGATCATTTTTCATATATAATTTATTTCACTTGGAGTTACGGTTGAATTTATATGATTTTTAGTAGTTCAGGGCATTTTCTAGAATTTCCTGAAATAAAATAAATCCAGAAAATACATATTGCGTCAGCATGACATCACCCTAATGTCAGCAGGTCAACTGGGCACCTCCAGGTCAGACCTGACCAGTGGGGTCCACTGGTCAGTGACTGGGGCTGGTTAGTGACGCTGACAGGTGGGCCCGGTCAACAGACACATCAGCGAGGTCAACGCCGACGCGTGGGGCCACTCTGATTAACTTAAACTAAACAGGGTTTACTCCATGGTTAATTAGGGTGGTGGGGCCGGTCTATCAGTGACACAGGGCGAGATTAACGCGGTAATTAGCTTCAGGCTAATGATGCCACGTCACCTCACCGGAGTTGGACGCCGGCGAGCACATCCGACGATGGAAATTCATCTGAATCGAGCTACGGGCAACCATTTGCCTCGCCGTTTGTTTCTACGGGTTCGTCGAGTTCTCGCGCATCCAGAGGAGCTATGATGGGCTGTGGCGTCGGCGGTGGCAAGCGAGGCGGCGACCGGAGTCTGGGCGCACTCGGGAACGAGGCTGCGGTGTGCTAGGGGAGAATCTGATGGGCTAGGTGGCATCCGCGGGCCACCAGAAGCACGCTGGTGCCACGGGTTTGAGCAGAGGGGCTCGGGTCAGGAGAGCTACGCGGCCATGGCGGACGGCGGTGCTCGGGAATGTGGGCGAGGGTGCTACGGCACGGGAACAAGCAAAACGAAGGAGAGGAAACGAAGTGGAGCTCACAGCGAGTTCATCGGCGGTCTCATTGGGCTCGGGGACGGGTTGTGGACGACGTATCGACGACGGCGATCGGCGGTGCCCGAGGTTGAAGATGATGTCGATGGCGGTGATACGGCGCGTCCCCGGTTGCTTGGCTCGTCGAGGAGGCGTAGAAGGCGGAGTTGGAGCTCTCGGGCACACCAGATGGGCGAGGAGGAAGCGGTGGCCACGGCAACTACGAGCGGCGGCGGTGGTTGCGCTCGGGCGCGAGAGGGAAAGAGAGCAGAGGAGGGGAGAAGCACGGGAGAGAGTGAGAGAGGTCCAGAAGGGTGCGTGGCGTCGCCAGACGCGGATTAGGACGAAGGAGAGGCCTCCAGCGCGAAGCAGGAGGTGGCCGGCGTCGACGCGCGTGCGTCCAGCACGCAGCTGCTTCGGGGCGAGGGGGAGGAAGATGACTGGCAGCTGGGCGGCACAGTAACGGGCCGCGCAGGTGGGCTGGTATCCCTGGTGGGCCTCAAGGTAAGTCTAGGTAAGGTTGCTCTGTTTTATTTCCTGTTTTCTATTTTTCTGTAAATATTGGGCTTTATTAAAAATAGTAAAACGTTTCCAAAAATCCTGCAAATAATTGTGGGCTCTGTTGGGATTATTCCTAACAGCCCACACTTAAGCTCAGAATTAATTGAGCACTTAAAATAATATATATCATTTAAGTGCCCAATTGCAAATACTGTATGATTTAATTCAGTGACCAAATATGTCATGGAAAAATGTGCAACACCACTGGTTATGGTTTCTAGCATTATCCAAAAATGATGAACATTTTTGAAAGCCATTTGGACTTACTGAAAATATTTTAGGTGAACCTAGTGAATTCCTTTAATTCTAGGGTTTGAACATCCCCCATTTCAAGTTCATTTGGAAATTAAACATGATGCACACATGAAGGGCTAGCCTACTGCATACCAGGACTAGGGATGTGACAACTCGCCCCCACTAAACAAGAATCTCGTCCCGAGATTCAAGCATAGGGTAGAATGAAGGGGAAACGCAACTAACGCAATCTTCACGATCTAGGTGGCACTTCATAAGAACGTTGATTTGATCCTCATCTTTGTCTCGACGTCTTGCTCTGAGAACTCCAACTAACATGACAAGAAGAGGAAAGGAAAACTCTAGAAGAATTGATCTTCTCGAGGATCGAACACCTCAGGATCAACTCACGGGTTGAGTCATTGAAACATCTCTCGAGCTGAGATACGAAGCATTCATCCAAAGGGATGGAGTGGAACAGATGTCAAAGGTTCACTAGGTAGACAACAATTCCACACTTAAGAAGGTGGTGATCGGTTGTCAACGTAGAGAGGAGTTGAACTGTCATGATACCATAACGAGACACCTTAGGGATGGTGACTCGTAGATATATCCCCTTAGGTGGCAAAAAGAATAACCTTTGATGCAGATATCATTGAAACTCTTTATACCAACCTAAGGCAATTCTCGAGCGATCGTTTGGAGGGGTTCGATAGAATGACACACCCGGATTAGAATAGATGATGTGGATTACCTTGTTGAAGACAACACAACGGATGATTTTGCTTGCGCGTGCTCTCCAGAACTTGAGCATTTCCATATTCATCAAGGTTTTACCAACATCCGTGTCAAGGATCCTGGCAACACAACATACCACCATGATGAATAGTGATGGATGATGCAGATGCAAACGAAGATAACACCTTCTTAGATTTCACCTTAGCGAGGCCAAGGAAACAGAATCTGGATGATTGACCGAGAGACATTTAGCACTTCGCTTCTAATGTTCTCCTTGATGTGCTAGTGTATCCCATTCATATGGTTTGATACTTAGAACATCAAGTAAAGGTCGGACTTCGGGAACACAAAAATCATAAGGAATAACTACGGAAGTAAATCCATAAGAAATCCTCATGGGGAGGTGGCCAACTTCTTCAATCAAGATACTACAATAATAGGTCTTCCGGCTGGGTATGTTGGCCACGACATCCACTTAACCGGTTACAGAGAGACCCTTATTATAGTTCTTGGGAAATGTTCTAACCATCATATCTGCCTGAGATTCAGATCTGGTTGGTGTTAGGATATTCCAGACTCATCGAGTCGGAGGAAAAATTAAAGTTTGCAACACAAATCGACGAGATGATGTTGCAAGATTCTCGGGAAATGAACTACGATAGCAAGCTCCAAAACATGAGCTGGTTCTGCTACACACGTGTGAACACGCTGTCCCAGACAAACGTGATCACATGGTAGTCTTACAATACAACACTACCGAGTTCATGTGGGGAACGATCAACGAGGATATCGAAGTCTTGTGCATGAACTAGTATTCGCACATCAACTCCTTTCCTTGAACAAATCAATCAGTGGCTTGGGGTGCTAGGTAATACATATGGGATGAAGGTTGCAAGTCTCCAAACCACAGAATACTTCACACATATGCTTGACTAAATTGGGATGATTCCGGAGGAGTCAAAATTAAACTTTCTAGAATTCACGGTGGCAACTTGCATCAAATGCACGTGAATCAAAGGAAGTCACTTCTTTCATCGAACATATCCTTCATGAACGAAACACGAAGGCATTGCTTACAAAGTTTCCAACACTAGCTTAATATTCAACACTGTTATGGAAAAGATAAGGATGTTGTCGATGGGCTCAGCAACAATTCATCCAGGTTTCCATATAAATGGAATTCCATAATTATGTGAACAAGGTGATAGCATCGGTCAGACCAAAAGATGTAATGGTGTATGCTTGAGGGATCAACCACGAGTAAGACAACATTACGAATATCGTTGGTTCTGTTTTGATTTGACGATAGCCCACACTCAATTCAAAGTTTTAACAAGATAAATGATCCAACAACTGATCACGAGGATCAATCAATGAGGATAACATCTTTCTTCAATACACACACACAAGGATATCCCTTTGGAATGAACTGAGTTGGACAAGCTTTTATCTTCCAACTCTCCAAGTTGTTGTTTAGCTTAACCAACTAGCTCAGGGTATCCAACACGAATTCTTGGGGAAAAGGTTGGTTTCAAAAACAAACTTGATCACGAGCTCAACATAGCGGTCAGGTGACAACATGGTAACACTTCCGAGAAGACATTCGGAACATCACGAACCACCGAAATGTTATTAAGCTCGGGAGCAATCTTGTTGTTCAGAGCAAGACGAGATGATCACAAGAGCGAGGGAATGGCACAATCCTAACTCATTGATCGAGGAGTGCACCGGAAATAAGGACTAGGTAGCATGATCTATCTTAGAATGATGATTCAAGAACCAACACGCTAAGAATGAAATTATTGTCCTTTAACTACCAAGCAACGGAATTGCTAGGAGTATAGATTTCATACATCACGATTCACTTGTCGGTGTTCCGGTTGCAACAACATGGGGACCGAGAAATGAATAATGATGGAGAGAGTATCACTGTATCAAGAGTTCATAGGATGGTGTGCAATTCCCATGATATTCTTGATATAAAGATGGTAACACTCCAAGGTGGAACAGAACAAAAACTGGATTAGTATTTTGATCTGCGGAGTATGACTACTTTGACCCAATCCTAGATATGGATGAGGCACTGGAGTTCATTTCTCCTAGTCATTCTGGAATAGAATGATTTAACGGACCACAGAATTAACAGGCATCGATAACACGAATGCATAACTACTCCTGACCATCAATTGATAGACGAGGGCTAGAAGACAACTAAAGAGGGACAACTCAAAGGAACATATGATTTTCTGATTTGTGGGTGCATAGATTAGCATGTCGAACGAGTTCAAGATATTTCTTCCGGATAACCCATGCCGAAAGGTTGAGATGGCAGAGTCACAACATAGAATCGAGAACTCATCAAGAGCTCTGGTTCTGATCTTTTGGTTCAAAGAACTTCTGCCATAAAGGGTTCATAGTATTTGGAAGAAGGAAATACCACGGACCTCGAGGACTAAGGCAAAGGTTACTAATAACCTAAGGGAGCTAGCAATTACTATCAACATGAAGTAAGTAGGGTGAATCTCGGGTTCAAAACCCAGGACTAGAATGCCTACTAACTAAATGGCATCACGGGATACTTTCGAGAATGACGGCCAGAATCATCACACTGGAAACACAAAACATGGCTAGACTACTACATGATACTCTAGACACCTAGGGTCATAATAATAGCTCCAACATATACGTCGAGGCAATAGAGTACCTCAACTTACTGATTAGTATGGTTAATCTGGCCCAACGGGACATCGAGAACAGGAGGAAGGGATTTGCAGTGCATCAGACTATTTAGAAACCTGGGGTGACGCGGACAGCGTAACGGCTGTAAATGCTCGAAAAGATTTGAGATATGCTACAAAAATGGTGGCATAACCACTCGATCATCATAATATCAAGGTTCTGAGATCAACTATGAACATACAGAAGATAGTAGGAACTGAACTCAAGCTTAGAACCATCAATCCTATAGGTCTACGGATTAGTAACATGTGATCCTGATAGAAAGAAGAGATAGCCTAGTTCCTTAACCCCGTAGGAAAGATATGATGACTCGGATTAGAAGGCATAAGGTATAAGGAGTAAAAAGAGCCTTGCGTTCCATCTCACAATCAATTCCCTTATATAACTAAAGAATTTCTAGACTCAACTTCGACCAGTTTGGCTTGGTAATCCTACAGGCAGTCAAGCTCTGATACCAAAGCTGTCAGGACCCCGACTCAATGCCACATCGATCTAGCATGTAACACCTCATATCACTTTGCGGCCTCACGCACGGTATTCCCATGGGTGTCGCCTTATCTTTGCCCGCGACCGTTTGCGCCTTTTGACACACGTATATGATAGTGTCGCTAGCATCCATATGATAAGGAGTCCGGGCTGACATGGCTAGTCGTAAACCCAAAGTGGCACAAACTTACAGGGACATGCATCCATGACCCAGCATCGAACGTGTCGGTCATCAGCGAGTGAATCCAGGCTGCAGCACTGGGCTAGCAGGACTCCGGTGAACCGGGCTGTAGCGGGCTAACAGGACTCCGGTATTCATCGCGTGACATTTCCCCGAAGGGACAGACCCAGGAACAAAGAAGGACACATGCCGGCCAGCCTAAGTGTTCCGGAGCAGTAGCAAGCTACCATGGCTCAGTGGAAGCACTAGGAGACATTTCCTGGTAAGAGAGGCTACTAAGGATAAACAACTAGATAGTCAGATCCCACACATACCAAGCATTTCAATAACATACACACATTATGCTCAATATGTGCAAATACAACATGGCATCACAACATGACTCTACAACTCAAGTATTTTATTCAATAGGCTCCGAGGAGCCAGATATTGCAAACATGGGTCTCTTGACCCAACATTCAGAGCATACAAGTCAAAGCACATGCGGAAGCTTAACATGTCTGAGTACAGACATCTACAAATGAAAAAGGCTGAGAAGCCTGACTATCTACTAGATCCTGCCGAGGGCACAAGATCATAGCTGAGGTATCAAGCTAAACATCGAAGTCCACGTGGAACTACTAGCGCGACTGAAGTCTCTCTGCAAAAACATAAAATAGGCAAACGTGAGTACAAATGTACCCAGCAAGACTTACATCAGAACTATCTACATATGCATCATTATCAACAAAGGGATGGTGGGGTTTAACTGCAGCAAGCCAGCTTTGACTCAGTGGCTATCCTGAACTACGACTGCAATGTAATTCTTTGAGGTGACGCACACGAGTCCACATATTCACCATGTCAATACACCACTATGGATCCGCTCCCGTCTCCCTACGAGAACGTCATCCATAGCACTCATGCTTATCTTGCATATTTTAGAGTATCCACTTTCACTTGTCTATGAACTGTATAGGCAACCCAGAAGTCCTTTTCCGCGGACACGGCTATTCGAATAGATCATATTAACCCTGCAGGGGTGTACTTCTTCACACACGCTCTCGCCACTTACCGCCATGTACACCTCGTGTATCTCGGCAACCTTCAAGCGGAAGCCTGGCGAGGGAGTCGGCCACGACCTGACTAACCACACAAGTCTCTCGTCTAGGTTTATCGCCTATTCGGGTTCCATCCGCAAGGAGATCCGGCCGGGGTGTCGCTCATGGCCCCAAACGATGTGAGCAGGGTTCCCAAGCCCACCATCCGGGTGCCACTTGGTACACCGTGCCACTGTGCCTAGTCTGTCCCAAGCCCACCTGTACCGGGTGCCACTTGGTAGACTACTAACACTACCTACAAACACTAGAAACTAGTTGCAACTCCTGGACAGAGATCGAGTTGATTAATAAGTCGAGAGGGGCACTTAAGCATTCCAATGCGTGGTAGTAGCTGTTCATGGATCACAAACACAGAACTCAGTTCCTGAGGACGGTTTCAATGAGACAACCCACCATGTACTCCTACATGGCCTCTCACCACTACCTTTACCAAATCGTGTTCACACACTTAGCTCACACATAGTAGGACATGTTCACACACCTCCAATTCATCCCCGATGAATCAGATCTGACTCAACTCTAAGCAGTAGCAGGCATGACAAACAAACATGAATGAGTAGGCACATCAGGGCTCAAACAACTCCTACTCATGCTAGTGGGTTTCATCTATTTACTATGGCAATGACGGGTCATGCAGAGGATAAAGGGGTTCAACTACCGCAACATGTAACAGTTGAATCGTTGTTGTCCTAATGCAGTAAAAGAGAGCAGGAGCGAGAGAGTGGGATTGTATCGGAATGGACAAGGGGGTTTTGCTTGCCTGGCACTTCCGAAGATAGTATAGCTCTTCATCAGTGTCAACGATCACAACGTCGGTACAACGTCTACCGAGGGGGAACAACACCGGCAAACAGAGAAGAAACACAATCAATGCAATGCAACAATATGATGCATGAATGTGACATGGCAATATGCTGTGGTTTGTGCTAATGCAACTAAAACCAGATTAAATGAAGTTGGTTTGAATCCAAGATTCAAACTCAAACTCCATATGTGGATATTTAAATGCCATTTAATTGATTTGACCTAACAGTGAACAAAAATTGTTCTAACATGCATGAAAATGGTACAGATGGATAGATTGGATTTTTCTGATCATTTTTCATATATAATTTATTTCACTTGGAGTTACGGTTGAATTTATATGATTTTTAGAAGTTCAGGGCATTTTCTAGAATTTCCTGAAATAAAATAAATCCAGAAAATACATATTGCGTCAGCATGACATCACCCTGATGTCAGCAGGTCAACTGGGCACCTCCAGGTCAAACCTGACTAGTGGGGTCCACTGGTCAGTGATTGGGGCTGGTTAGTGACGCTGACAAGTGGGCCCGGTCAACAGACACATCAGCAAGGTCAACGCCGACGCGTGGGGCCACTCTGATTAACTTAAACTAAACAGGGTTTACTCCATGGTTAATTAGGGTGGTGGGGCCGGTCTGTCAGTGACACAGGGCGAGATTAACGCGGTAATTAGCTTCAGGCTAATGATGCCACGTCACCTCACCGGAGTTGGACGCCGGCGAGCACATCCGACAATGGAAATTCATCGGAATCGAGCTACGGGCAACCATTTGCCTTGCCGTTTGTTTCTACGGGTTCGTCGAGTTCTCGCGCATCCACAGGAGCAGGCGAGAGGAGCTGTGATGGGCTGTGGCGTCGGCGGTGGCGAGCGAGGCGGCGACCGGAGTTTGGGCGCACTCGGGAACGAGGCTGCGGTGTGCTAGGAGAGAATCTGATGGGCTAGGTGGCATCCTCGGGCCACCAGAAGCACGCTGGTGCCACGGGTTCGAGCAGAGGGGCTCGGGTCAGGAGAGCTACGCGTCCATGGCGGACGGCGGTGCTCGGGAATGTGGGCGAGGGTGCTACGGCACGGGAACGACCAAAACGAAGGAGAGGAAACGAAGTGGAGCTCACAGCGAGTTCATCAGCGGTCTCATTGGGCTCGGGGACGGGTTATGGACGACGTATCGATGACGGCGATCGGCGGTGCCCGAGGTTGAAGATGATGTCGATGGCGGTGATACGGCGCGTCCCCGGTTGCTTGGCTCGTCGAGGAGGCGTAGAAGGCGGAGTTGGAGCTCTCGGGCATGCCAGATGGGCGAGGAGGAAGCGATGGCCATGGCAACTACGAGCGGCGGCGGTGGTTGCGCTCGGGCGCGAGAGGGAAAGAGAGCAGAGGAGGGGAGAAGCACGGGAGAGAGTGAGAGAGGTCCAGAAGGGTGCGTGGCGTCGCCAGACGCGGATTAGGACGAAGGAGAGGCCTCCAGCGCGAAGCAGGAGGTGGCCGGCGTCAACGCGCGTGCGTCCAGCACGCAGCTGCTTCGGGGCGAGGGGGAGGAAGATGACTGGCAGCTGGGCGGCACAGTAACGGGCCGCGCAGGTGGGCTGGTATCCCTGGTGGGCCTCAAGGTAAGTCTAGGTAAGGTTGCTCTGTTTTATTTCCTGTTTTCTATTTTTCTGTAAATATTGGGCTTTATTAAAAATAGTAAAACTTTTCCAAAAATCCTGCAAATAATTGTGGGCTCTGTTGGGATTATTCCTAACAGCCCACACTTAAGTTCAGAATTAATTGAGCACTTAAAATAATATATATCATTTAAATGCCCAATTGCAAATACTGTATGATTTAATTCAGTGACCAAATATGTCATGGAAAAATGTGCAACACCACTGGTTATGGTTTCTAGCATTATCCAAAAATGATGAACATTTTTGAAAGCCATTTGGACTTACTGAAAATATTTTAGGTGAACCTAGTGAATTCCTTTAATGCTAGGGTTTGAACATCCCCCATTTCAAGTTCATTTGGAAATTAAACATGATGCACACATGAAGGGCTAGCCTACTGCATACCAGGACTAGGGATGTGACAACTCGCCCCCACTAAACAAGAATCTCGTCCCGAGATTCAAGCATAGGGTAGAATGAAGGGGAAACGCAACTAACGCAATCTTCACGATCTAGGTGGCACTTCATAAGAACGTTGATTTGATCCTCATCTTTGTCTCGACGTCTTGCTCTGAGAACTCCAACTAACATGACAAGAAGAGGAAAGGAAAACTCTAGAAGAATTGATCTTCTCGAGGATCGAACACCTCAGGATCAACTCACGGGTTGAGTCATTGAAACATCTCTCGAGCTGAGATACGAAGCATTCATCCAAAGGGATGGAGTGGAACAGATGTCAAAGGTTCACTAGGTAGACAACAATTCCACACTTAAGAAGGTGGTGATCGGTTGTCAACGTAGCGAGGAGTTGAACTGTCATGATACCATAACGAGACACCTTAGGGATGGTGACTCGTAGATATATCCCCTTAGGTGGCAAAAAGAATAACCTTTGATACAGATATCATTGAAACTCTTTATACCAACCTAAGGCAATTCTCGAGCGATCGTTTGGAGGGGTTCGATAGAATGGCATGCCCGGATTAGAATAGATGATGTGGATTACCTTGTTGAAGACAACGCAACGGATCATTTTGCTTGCGCGTGCTCTCCAGAACTTGAGCATTTCCATATTCATCAAGGTTTTACCAACATCCGTGTCAAGGATCCTGGCAACACAACATACCACCATGATGAATAGTGATGGATGATGCAGATGCAAACGAAGATAACACCTTCTCAGATTTCACCTTAGCGAGGCCAAGGAAACAGAATCTGGATGATTGACCGAGAGACATTTAGCACTTCGCTTCTAATGTTCTCCTTGATGTGCTAGTGTATCCCATTCATATGGTTTGATACTTAGAACATCAAGTAAAGGTCGTACTTCGGGAACACAAAAATCATAAGGAATAACTACGGAAGTAAATCCATAAGAAATCCTCATGGGGAGGTGGCCAACTTCTTCAATCAAGATACTACAATAATAGGTCTTCCGGCTGGGTATGTTGGCCACGACATCCACTTAACCGGTTACAGAGAGACCCTTATTATAGTTCTTGGGAAATGTTCCAACCATCATATCTGCCTGAGATTCAGATCTGGTTGGTGTTAGGATATTCCAGACTCATCGAGTCTAGGAGGAAAAATAAAAGTTTGCAACACAAATGGACGAGATGACGTTGCAAGATTCTCGAGAAATGAACTACGATAGCAAGCTCCAAAACATGAGCTGGTTCTACTACACACGTGTGAACACGCTGTCCCAGACAAACATGATCACATGGTAGTCTTACAATACAACACTACCGAGTTCAGGTGGGGAACGATCAACGAGGATATCGAAGTCTTGTGAATGAACTAGTATTCGCACATCAACTCCTTTCCTTGAACAAATCAATCAGTGGCTTGGGGTGCTAGGTAATACATATGGGATGAAGGTTGCAAGTCTCCAAACCACAGAATACTTCACACATATGCTTGACTAACTTGGGATGATTCCGGAGGAGGCAAAATTAAACTTTCTAGAATTCACGGCGGCAACTTGCATCAAATGCACGTGAATCAAAGGAAGTCACTTCTTTCATCGAACATATCCTTCATGAACGAAACACGAAGGCATTGCTTACAAAGTTTCCAACACTAGCTTAATATTCAACACTGTTATGGAAAAGATAAGGATGTTGTCGATGGGCTCAGCAACAATTCATCCAGGTTTCCATATAAATGGAATTCCATAATTATGTGAACAAGGTGATAGCATCGGTCAGACCAAAAGATGTAATGGTGTATGCTTGAGGGATCAACCACGAGTAAGACAACATTACGAATATCGTTGGTTCTGTTTTGATTTGACGATAGCCCACACTCAATTCAAAGTTTTAACAAGATAAATGATCTAACAACTGATCACGAGGATCAATCAATGAGGATAACATCTTTCTTCAATACACACACACAAGGATATCCCTTTGGAATGAACTGAGTTGGACAAGCTTTTATCTTCCAACTCTCCAAGTTGTTGTTTAGCTTAACCAACTAGCTCAGGGTATCCAACACGAATTCTTGGGGAAAAGGTTGGTTTCAAAAACAAACTTGATCACGAGCTCAACATAGCGGTCAGGTGACAACCTGGTAACACTTCCGAGAAGACATTCGGAACATCACGAACCACCGAAATGTTATTAAGCTCGGGAGCAATCTTGCTGTTCAGAGCAAGACATATGATCACAAGAGCGAGGGAATGGCACAATCCTAACTCATTGATCGAGGAGTGCACCGGAAATATTGACTAGGTAGCATGATCTATCTTAGAACGATGATTCAAGAACCAACACGCTAAGAATGAAATTATTGTCCTTTAACTACCAAGCAATGGAGTTGCTAGGAGTATAGATTTCATACATCACGATTCACTTGTCGGCGTTCCGGTTGCAACAACATGGGGACCGAGAAATGAATAATGATGGAGAGAGTATCACTGTATCAAGAGTTCATAGGATGGTGTGCAATTCCCATGATATTCTTGATATAAAGATGGTAACACTCCAAGGTGGAACAGAACAAAAACTGGATTAGTATTTTGATCTGCGGAGTATGACTACTTTGACCCAATCCTAGATATGGATGAGGCACTTGAGTTCATTTCTCCTAGTCATTCTGGAATAGAATGATTTAACGGACCACAGAATTAACAGGCATCGATAACACGAATGCATAACTACTCCTGACCATCAATTGATAGACGAGGGCTAGAAGACAACTAAAGAGGGACAACTCAAAGGAACATATGATTTTCTGATTTGTGGGTGCATAGATTAGCATGTCGAACGAGTTCAAGATATTTCTTCCGGATAACCCATGCCGAAAGGTTGAGCTGGCAGAGTCACAACATAGAATCGAGAACTCATCAAGAGCTCTGGTTCTGATCTTTTGGTTCAAAGAACTTCTGCCATAAACGGTTCATAGTATTTGGAAGAAGGAAATACCACGGACCTCGAGGACTAAGGCAAAGGTTACTAATAACCTAAGGGAGCTAGCAATTACTATCAACATGAAGTAAGTAGGGTGAATCTCGGGTTCAAAACCCAGGACTAGAATGCCTACTAACTAAATGGCATCACAGGATACTTTTGAGAATGACGGCCAGAATCATCACACTGGAAACACAAAACATGGCTAGACTACTACATGATACTCTAGACACCTAGGGTCATAATAATAGCTCCAACATATACGTCGAGGCAATAGAGTACCTCAACTTACTGATTAGTATGGTTAATCTGGCCCAACGGGACATCGAGAACAGGAGGAAGGGATTTGCAGTGCATCAGACTATTTAGAAACCTGGGGTGACGCGGACAGCATAACGGCTGTAAATGCTCGAAAAGATTTGAGATATGCTACAAAAATGGTGGCATAACCACTCGATCATCATAATATCAAGGTTCTGAGATCAACTATGAACATACAGAAGATAGTAGGAACTGAACTCAAGCTTAGAACCATCAATCCTATAGGTCTACGGATTAGTAACATGTGATCCTGATAGAAAGAAGAGATAGCCTAGTTCCTTAACCCCGTAGGAAAGATATGATGACTCAGATTAGAAGGCATAAGGTATAAGGAGTAAAAAGAGCCTTGCGTTCCATCTCACAATCAATTCCCTTATATAACTAAAGAATTTCTAGACTCAACTTCGACCAGTTTGGCTTGGTAATCCTACAGGCAGTCAAGCTCTGATACCAAAGCTGTCAGGACCCCGACTCAATGCCACATCGATCTAGCATGTAACACCTCATATCACTTTGCGGCCTCACGCACGGTATTCCCACGGGTGTCGTCTTACCTTTGCCAGCGACCGTTTGCGCCTTTTGACACACGTATATGATAGTGTCGCTAGCATCCATATGATAAGGAGTCCGGGCTGACATGGCTAGTCGTAAACCCAAAGTGGCACAAACTTACAGGGACAGGCATACATGACCCAGCATCGAACGTGTCGGTCATCAGCGAGTGAATCCAGGCTGCAGCACTGGGCTAGCAGGACTCCGGTGAACCGGGCTGTAGCGGGCTAACAGGACTCCGGTATTCATCGCATGACATTTCCCCGAAGGGACAGACCCAGGAACGAAGAAGGACACATGCCGGCCAGCCTAAGTGTTCCGGAGCAGTAGCAAGCTACCATGGCTCAGTGGAAGCACTAGGAGACATTTCCCGGTAAGAGAGGCTACTAAGGATAAACAACTAGATAGTCAGATCCCACACATACCAAGCATTTCAATAACATACACACATTATGCTCAATATGTGCAAATACAACATGGCATCACAACATGACTCTACAACTCAAGTATTTTATTCAATAGGCTCCGAGGAGCGAGATATTGCAAACATGGGTCTCTTGACCCAACATTCAGAGCATACAAGTCAAAGCACATGCGGAACCTTAACATGTCTGAGTACAGACATCTACAAATGAAAAAGGCTGAGAAGCCTGACTATGTACTAGATCCTGCCGAGGGCACAAGATCGTAGCTGAGGTAACAAGCTAAACGTCGAAGTCCACGTGGAACTACTAGCGAGACTGAAGTCTCTCTGCAAAAACATAAAATAGGCAAACGTGAGTACAAATGTACCCAGCAAGACTTACATCAGAACTATCTACATATGCATCATTATCAACAAAGGGATGGTGGGGTTTAACTGCAGCAAGCCAGCTTTGACTCAGTGGCTATCCTGAACTACGACCGCAATGTAATTCTTTGAGGTGACGCACATGAGTCCACATATTCACCATGTCAATACACCACTATGGATCCGCTCCCGTCTCCCTACGAGAACGTCATCCATAGCACTCACGCTTATCTTGCATATTTTAGAGTATCCACTTTCACTTGTCTATGAACTGTATAGGCAACCCAGAAGTCCTTTTCCGCGGACACGGCTATTCGAATAGATCATATTAACCCTGCAGGGGTGTACTTCTTCACACACGCTCTCCCCACTTACCGCCATGTACACCTCGTGTATCTCGGCAACCTTCAAGCGGAAGCCTGGCGAGGGAGTCGGCCACGACCTGACTAACCACACAAGTCTCTCGTCTAGGTTTATGGCCTATTCGGGTTCCATCCGCAAGGAGATCCGGCCGGGGTGTCGCTCACGGCCCCAAACGATGTGAGCAGGGTTCCCAAGCCCACCATCCGGGTGCCACTTAGTACACCGTGCCACTGTGCCTAGTCTGTCCCAAGCCCACCTGTACCGGGTGCCACTTGGTAGACTACTAACACTACCTACAAACACCAGAAACTACTTGCAACTCCTGGACAGAGATCGAGTTGATTAATAAGTCGAGAGGGGCACTTAAGCATTCCAATGCGTGGTAGTAGCTGTTCATGGATCACAAACACAGAACTCAATTCCTGAGGACGGTTTCAATGAGACAACCCACCATGTACTCCTACATAGCCTCTCACCACTACCTTTACCAAATCGTGTTCACACACTTAGCTCATACATAGTAGGACATGTTCACACACCTCCAATTCATCCCCGATGAATCAGAACTGACTCAACTCTAACCAGTAGCAGGCATGACAAACAAACATGAATGAGTAGGCACATCAGGGCTCAAACAACTCCTACTCATGCTAATGGGTTTCATCTATTTACTGTGGCAATGACGGGTCATGCAGAGGATAAAGGGGTTCAACTACCGCAGCATGTAACAGTTGATCGTTGTTGTCCTAATGCAGTAAAAGAGAGCAGGAGCGAGAGAGTGGGATTGTATCGGAATGGACAAGGGGGTTTTGCTTGCCTGGCACTTCCGAAGATAGTATAGCTCTTCATCAGTGTCAACGATCACAACGTCGGTACAACGTCTACCGAGGGGGAACAACACCGGCAAACAGAGAAGAAACACAATCAATGCAATGCAACAATATGATGCATGAATGTGACATGGCAATATGCTGTGGTTTATGCTAATGCAACTAAAACCAGATTAAATGAAGTTGGTTTGAATCCAAGATTCAAACTCAAACTCCATATGTGGATATTTAAATGCCATTTAATTGATTTGACCTAACAGTGAACAAAAATTGTTCTAACATGCATGAAAATGGTACAAATGGATAGATTGGATTTTTCTGATCATTTTTCATATATAATTTATTTCACTTGGAGTTACGGTTGAATTTATATGATTTTTAGAAGTTCAGGGCATTTTCTAGAATTTCCTGAAATAAAATAAATCCAGAAAATACATATTGCGTCAGCATGACATCACCCTGATGTCAGCAGGTCAACTGGGCACCTCCAGGTCAGACCTGACCAGTGCGGTCCACTGGTCAGTGACTGGGGCAGGTTAGTGACGCTGACAGGTGGGCCTGGTCAACAGACACATCAGCGAGGTCAACGCCGACGCGTGGGGCCACTCTTATTAACTTAAACTAAACAGGGTTTACTCCGTGGTTAATTAGGGTGGTGGGCCGGTCTGTCAGTGACACAGGGCGAGATTAACGCGGTAATTAGCTTCAGGCTAATGATGCCACGTCACCTCACCGGAGTTGGACGCCGGCGAGCACATCCGACGATGGAAATTCATCGGAATCGAGCTACGGTCAACCATTTGCCTCGCCGTTTGTTTCTACGGGTTCGTCGAGTTCTCGCGCATCCAGAGGAGCAGGCGAGAGGAGCTGTGATGGGCTGTGGCGTCGGCGGTGGCGAGCGAGGCGGCGACCGGAGTTTGGGCGCACTCGGGAACGAGGCTGCGGTGTGCTAGGGGAGAATCTGATGGGCTAGGTGGCATCCGCGGGCCACCAGAAGCACGCTGGTGCCACGGGTTCGAGCAGAGGGGCTCGGGTCAGGAGAGCTACGCGGCCATGGCGGACGGCGGTGCTCGGGAATGTGGGCGAGGGTGCTACGGCACGGGAACGAGCAAAACGAAGGAGAGGAAACGAAGTGGAGCTCACAGCGAGTTCATCGGCGGTCTCATTGGGCTCGGGGACGGGTTGTGGACGACGTATCGACGACGGCGATCGGCGGTGCCCGAGGTTGAAGATGATGTCGATGGAGGTGATACGGTGCGTCCCCGGTTGCTTGGCTCGTCGAGGAGGCGTAGAAGGCGGAGTTGGAGCTCTCGGGCACGCCAGATGGGCGAGGAGGAAGCGGTGGCCACGGCAACTACGAGCGGCGGCGGTGGTTGCGCTCGGGCGCGAGAGGGAAAGAGAGCAGAGGAGGGGAGAAGCACGGGAGAGAGTGAGAGAGGTCCAGAAGGGTGCGTGGCGTCGCCAGACGCGGATTAGGACGAAGGAGAGGCCTCCAGCGCGAAGCAGGAGGTGGCCGGCGTCGACGCGCGTGTGTCCAGCACGCAGCTGCTTCGGGGCGAGGGGGAGGAACATGACTGGCAGCTGGGCGGCACAGTAATGGGCCGCGCAGGTGGGCTGGTATCCCTGGTGGGCCTCAAGGTAAGTCTAGGTAAGGTTGCTCTGTTTTATTTCCTGTTTTCTATTTTTCTGTAAATATTGGGCTTTATTAAAAATAGTAAAGCGTTTCCAAAAATCCTGCAAATAATTGTGGGCTCTGTTGGGATTATTCCTAACAGCCCACACTTAAGTTCAGAATTAATTGAGCACTTAAAATAATATATATCATTTAAATGCCCAATTGCAAATACTATATGATTTAATTCAGTGACCAAATATGTCATGGAAAAATGTGCAACACCACTGGTTATGGTTTCTAGCATTATCCAAAAATGATGAACATTTTTGAAAGCCATTTGGACTTACTGAAAATATTTTAGGTGAACCTAGTGAATTCCTTTAATGCTAGGGTTTGAACATCCCCCGTTTCAAGTTCATTTGGAAATTAAACATGATGCACACATGAAGGGCTAGCCTACTGCATACCAGGACTAGGGATGTGACAGGGACGGGACTTGATGGACCGCTAAACCTAGACAAATCACGGGGAAAATGGAGCTCCGAGGTCGAGTTTCGAGAGGAGAAAGATTAACTAGTGTGGCTCGGACATTTCATCGAACACCTCATGTGCATAGGAGGTGAGCTAGAGCACCCAAATGCATGCCCTCCCCTTGCCGGCCAGAAAAAACAGAGCACTGTTGAGTGCTCTGCTGTGGCGATGGGGTATATATAGGCAACTCATTTGTCCTGGTTCGTGGTAGAAACCGGGACTAAAGCCCAGCCTTCTGTCCCGGTTGGAGCCACGAACCGGGACCAATGGTTGTGGGCCAGGAGCGAGGACCATTGGTCCCGGTTCGTGCCTAGAACCAGGACAAATGGGTCCATATGAACCGGGACCAATGCCCATGAGGCCCCGACCGGCCCCCTGGGCTCACGAACCGGGATGAATTCCCTCATGGGTCCCGGTTCGTGAATGAACCGGGACTAATGTGCTGGCCAAGCCCGAACCAAAGCCCTGTTTTCTACTAGTCACTCTCTTCGTCACCATCATTGATGGTAGTCAAGTTCTCCAACTATTTATCATGAATGTGATCAATCTCAAGGATATGATCTTGGTTGTCATATAACAAGTCACTTTCGCAAGTCCTCCCTTCATCAACATGTAATTCAGAGTACTTGTAATGATGATGGGCACCATCCCTGTCTCATCTACACTTGGTGCATGCACCATCCCCACACTCTTGCCGTCTAGTCCAAGACTCATCTGTGTCGTCAGTCCTCCTCGGGGGTAACAAGTTCTTTCCGCACATGCTCGTAATTATTTGTTGTAATGACGGGTATCACCAACATCTCATCTGCATCGGGTAAATGCATTGTCCCCCGCAAAAACTGAATCCTAAAGAGTAATATTGCAATAAAAAAATCCCCTGTCAATCATTATATACTACTTTTAGTTTTTGTATTTACTTATTCTTAGATATTATCTTCCTTGTATCCAGCTCACTACCATGCCACGATTTTCAAAGCAGTTTTCTTATCAAGTTTCCCGAGTATAGCCTCCATACATTTGGAATGAGCATAAAGGTACTCAAACTCCTCTTAGATGCCATCTTCAGCATCCAACAAAAGTAGCATTGATATAAGGATGCCATACTTTTTTAGTAGGTCAAAAAATAATTGTCAACAATATATAGTTTGTATAACCGTAATAGATGTGTCATGCATTAAATTATTAAAAACGGAAGCATATAATGATCCCAATAATAATCTAGTACGCTAAGAGGTACTGTGCAACATCATCATCAACTTCATTTCAGTTTACATGCCAGCTACAAAATCACTATGGAATAGGAGAATTGCCTTGCTAGATACTACCAGGTTATTCTAAATCATAAGGTTGGTTCTTTATTTGCTCACCATATGAAGAAGTATATGTCAAATATAACCAGCAATCTGTAAAAAGAAGTAGACATTAATCACTGCTAACAGAACTAAGAAGACAACTATGATAAACATCACATATCTAGTTGTCTATATACAACCCAATTTGAAATATTCAAACGATTTTGAAATTTAAATAGTTTGACCGCTTATCATGTCAACTGAAAGATCCACGGAAAGACAATTAGCTATCAGACCAAAATCTGGAAGGGCAAATCTTTGAAAATAAACTACCTTAATAAATAGTATACAACACAAACAGGATCATGAAATAACATAATAAGTTTTTTTGAGGCAATAAATAAAAAATAAGTTCCATTAGCTACTGTAACTCATCCAAGGCCTTCTACCTATTTTTATTCCTGTAAAGAGAAAGATGGGCAGCTCCAAGCCCTGTACCGCCCAGTCACCAGCACACACCCGCGGCCCAAGGCCCACCTTAGCACTCCATAACCCTAGCCAGCTTCTCCCGATCTCACCTCTCTCCCTCGTACATCGTACTATTCTGCACCGTCAGCGACACACACACACACACTCGCGCGCGCGCGCACATCGCGCCAGCGAGAGGAGCTCCTCGCGTCCCAGGCTCCCAGCCGCATGGCCGCGCCTCCCGCCGCAACTGCTGCTTTGTCCCCGCCGAGCGAGACCATCTGGCCGCACCTCCGCCACCCTTGGCCACTTCACTATCGGCCATCTCCTCAAACGCGCCGCCCACGCGCGTCCTCTTCTGCACCTCCATCCGCCGTCCTCGGCCACGAGGAGCTCGTCGCCGCGCCACTCCTCTACTTCCACGTTCGCACGCCTCGGCTCCTCCTCTGCTCCGGCCACCCCTTGAGCTCGCCTCTCTGCACCACCCCGAGCCTCCTTTGCAAGGGCCATCGGGCACCTCCTGCCCGCATCCTCAACCAGCACCATAAGACCACCACGTCGCCTCCCTCACTATGGCCAGCCTTGGCCCCCTGCACGCTTGTTCCCTGCCCGATCGTGGAGTTCTTCCACCACTGCTGCCGTATACAGAACGCATTGATGGATCGACCGCGCTTGTCTTTTCGGAGATAGATCCATCCATCGATACATGCGCCTTTAATTTGTGGCAACGGAACATATCGATCAATCTTATTTATAGGAGAGAAATCTTGACCGTCAATCTGGAAAGCTAACGTAAAATTAACGGATCTAAAAGAATGACGTACGGAGAACTATGAAAGCCTCCGTCCTTTATTATTATAGGTAAAGAGTACCGAATACATTATTTAGCTAATTTAAATTAATTTCTGTATATTGTAGCAAAATTAGATATATTAATGTAAGCAAATTAAATGGCTAATTGAATTCAATTTTTCATGGTAAAACATACTAGAAAGACTAGCCCGTGGATCACACGAGTGGTTGATTAGTATTTATGTTTACTAATTGGAGGCACCTTTCTAGCCTCTACGTTAATCCACGTCATTAAGATTAATATAGCCGTTCAATATTAAATTTAATGGTTAAGATATGCTAGAAGGCTATGCCTTATTATAGAAGAAAACATCATGTACGTAGGATGAAATCCACACGTACAAAAAAAAATATAACAAACTCACGTAAAGAAAAAATCAATTCTCACCACGTACGTGAAACAGATTAAACTCGCACATGCAAAAAAAAAGTCCTAAGCTCCCTCGTCCATGAAAGATTAGACATGCACATGAAAAAAAGTGTCCTAAATGCCCACGCCCAGGTTCCCAGAAAAAGTACGTGCCTACTTCTTGCAAAAAAAAAAAGACGCATGGCTACAAAACTAAAAAATATGCACAGCCCAAGCTACAAAAAGATCAAACATCAATTCCTAGGGAAATAAAAACTACTCCCTCCGTCCCAAAATATAAGAACATTTTTAACACTAACATATTGTCAAAAACATTCTTATTTTTTGGGACAGAGGGAGTACTTACCTGTCTGCTTAGTGGGAGCTCCTAGTCGGCGCTTCAAGCGCAAACACCGGTTGAGGCTCTACTGGCGCTCGCAGCTGATGCGTAGCGGGCCGGCCCAACACCAGCTCAAAAAGAAATACGTGAAGGAAAAAAAGTGGGGCGTACTAGGAATCTTTCTCAGCACCCCACGACTGCAGACTAAACGCACTAACCACTGGACCACATTCCCTTTATGGTGCACTGAAAGGAAACAACCCTAATTAACGTTGCTTTTTATAGGACGTTAACTTAAATTTGAAAATGACTTGAAAAGTTCATCGATATTGAAAACAAGTTCATCACGTTTTTTCATCAATTTTAAAGAAACGTTCACAAAAAATTAAAAAGTTTCTCGATTTTAAAAACGTTCATTGATTTTTTTTAAGTTCATAAATCTTGAAAAAAAATGTTCATCGATTTTAAAAATAAGCTCATCAAATTTGATAAAAGTTAACCCAAAGGTCCCAAATTTGAAAATAGGTTAACGGATTTTGGAAATAAGTTCATCAAATTTTAAAAAAATCATTGAATTTTAAAAAAAGTTCATTGAATTTGAAAAAGGTTCATCAATTTTGAAAATTAGTTCATGGATTTTGAAAAACCGTTCATCAAATTTGAAAAAGTTCATAAATTTTGTAAATTAGTTCATGAATTCTGAAAAAGTTCATAGCTTTTGAAAAAAGTTCATCAAATTTGAAAAGAAAATCGTCAAAATTGTTAAAAAGTTCATCGAATTTGAAAAAAGATGCTCGTGAATATGGAAAATGGTTCACAAATTTAAATAAATGTTCATGGATTTTGGAAGAGAAGATTCATCGATTTGGAAGAAAAGGTTCATAGGTTTTGAAAAAAAAATGAAAAGGGATAAAAACCTAACAAAAAGAAAAACGAAAAAACAAAAAGGAAAAGGGAAAAAGAGATGCGGAGAAAAGGATGAAGAAGATATAATTAATCACACGAGTTTAGGCTGGTGGTTTTGTAGTGCAGAGAATCAACATGCGGGAGGTCTCAGGTTCGAATACCTTGGGTCGCACCTGCATTCTTTTATTTTTATGGAAAAGAAAGGGGAAGTGGGCCGAGCCCAAGTAGCCGTGCTCTACAGGCGCCTGTTCGCCAACAATACGTGTACAAATTATGCGTCGTGAAGCGCCAGCTAACAAAAACTGCGCCAACAAAAAATAAACTGAATATATGCTTGATTAAAAAATAAATCTCAATGTACAAAAATAAGACCTTGCCGAGTAAAATCAATTAGGCATGAACATACAAAATTCTCGCCCCAATGGCTTCTTAATACACCACTACCAATGTCATATGCTTTGATATTTGAAATCTTCTAATTATATCATGCGTAGACAAATATACATAAATTGTCATGCATAAAAAATATGAATATAATCATCTTAATAAATATCAACTGAAGGGATATCATTCTACAAAGGCAGATTCTTGAATAGGGTTGTTTCACAACCGCATCCATTAATTTTAATGGTTACTATCTAATATGATGCTAGATAGATAAAGCCTCAATTAAGTATAACATTGTGTTTGTTGGCTAAGTTAGGAGCACTTCCTAAGGTACTAAAAAAGAAATATATATTATATATGGTATGAGTAGCATTGTAGTAGTGGTGCATATACATACGCGGACATCAATAAAGTAATACTATATATAGAAATAATTCATACTCGGTTCCTCCCTTAGTAGGCAGTGTCAAATTCTTGCTACTATGACATGAAGGCTTCATTCAGACGTGTGATGATAGTTTGGGCAACATATATGGGAAAGTAGTGGCACTCTTCCATATAATGAAGTTTATAATGTATGTGTTTATGTTGTACTATAATTGTTTAAATAACTAAGCATATGTTCAGATGTATGATATCTGTAATTTAAGCGCTTGATTTTACATATAAATATAATTTTATTAATAAATATATACCCTTACAGTAGCTAGGCCGTGCAGTTGCACGGGTAGATGACTAGTTTATATAAGGCATCTGGTGATCATCACATGTTTTAATTGATTTGTACATATATTAACGAATCAATCTTTTTTCTTTTAGCCCTCCGGATCGAGCAAATCTTCTACAAGCAGCAGGGCAGTTCGAGGCCCGGCCAAAATGTTGCCGGCTGGCGTAAAGTTCAACATCGATGGCATCAAACCTAATGGTGAACCTGATGAACCTAAGAAGAATGCGAAGAAGTTCATTCGTCAGTGCGGAGTTATCGCTAGTGCAGGATGCTGCTAACGCGACACTACGATCAAAGACCCTTTAACGAAACTGTGTGCGATGCATTAATCGCAAACGCGGATGTAAAAAACCCGTCAACAAAGGTGCAAAACATTTGCGATGGCGAAGCAATCAAACACGGTTCAGATTTTAGTTGCGTGTGCGATGCAGGGCACACGTTTAATCAATTCGAACCGTTTGTGATGAGGCAGAATAACCGAAACGGGCAGCCATATCAATGAGTGTGCGATATACGCATACAGTTCGCTCTGATGAACTGTTTGCTATTAGGGGGTGCAACAGAAACGGTTAGCCAGATCAAGGTGTGTGTGATATATGGTATACGGTTCACTCGGACGAGCTGTTTTCGATTAGGGAACACAACAGAAATGGTTCAACTTAACAAGATGTATGTGATACGTGGCAAACAGCCGACTCGGATGAACTGTTTGCGATGAGAAATTACAACACAGATGGTTAATACAGTTAGTTCGTGTGTGATTCTGTGTGTACAAATAATTTTGAAAAATGCAAACTAGTTGCTTGCGGTGGCTAGGAGTATCACACACGATGCGTCTGCGAGTACTCGTGTGCGATGATTAGTAAGTTACACATATGTTTCCTTATGTTAACACTTGTGTGATAAATAACACGTGGCACAGAATACGGTATTCGGGTTGTGTGGGTGCTCCACTTAGTCTTCCCGCGCTCCAGTGAATGCTTCCCGTGCTCCACACTGGTGAATTGTAATATCCATGCCTCTTCCCTCATCGGTTTTCCGCCACGAGCTAATGGCTTGCTTCATATAACCTAGGCGGCAATGCACCGCCGCGACACTCTGCGCAGATCTAGTCCTCACTCATCTACCATTAGTTATTCCAAGCATGCCAGACAACGACCAATGCTTCGACGTCGATGCCTACCTGCGTTACATCTTCGGCAAGGAGAACGAGATGGAGCAGGTCGGGGAGCAAGAGCTTCATCGGCCGGTGCAGGCACCATGGCCCATCGGCAGCGATATCGGCATGACAGTCCTTGGGTGCACAATCAAAATATTGCAGAGAAGGTTTGATGAGCAGTTTGCCAACCACCGTGCAAAAGATCTAGAGATGCTTGGCGGCGTGATCGATGACCCACCCGAAGATCCGCCGTCACCAGTTCTCATTGAGAACCTGATGCCCCGCAAGGCATGGGAAGAGGACCACTGCGATTCAATCAAGACACAGGCAGCCTACCGCTTCATCATTGCCCGCGGCGGCCATGTCAACCTTGATCCCGATGATGTGGTTGCCAGGCTCGAGCCCATGCTTGGCAGAGTTGACGTCCCCGACGAAGTAGAACATCGCCAACGTGATATCTTGAGGATGCACGTGATGGATGGAATTTGATACCATGCCAGAGACATGGAAATGAGGTTCCGCGGAGATATCATGCGCGCGATTGCATAGTGTCAAGCTCTTCTGGATGAGGCCCAGCAACCCCAAGAGCCTCTCGGCGCCAACAGCTCCGTAGGCAGAGGTGGGTCGGGACACTAGGAGTGAACGGCCACAAGGGTGCTATGCTGATCATGGACTCTGAGAAGACCGTCGTCGGAAGGCTGTCAGCTCAGGAGCCTTTTAGCCTATATTTTATTATAATTATATGCATATGTAGGTCGTGAGTGTTCTGGGCCTTGCCGCATGTGGCATTTTAAATTATCCTGAATATGTAAGACAATTATTAAGAATTATTAACCATTACCATTCTAAAATTGCCTCAACGGCAAGCAGAGCGCGCGCACCCGCGGCTGCCTCAGTAGCGAGCAAAACACGCGGACGGACGGACGGACGGACGCGAGTAGAGTGCCAATTAACGGTGAGCAACCATGTGGTCAACCTTCTGCCATCAATACATTTTGATCTTGTTTCTCGTCACATTGCAGATTACAATGCAATAAGTAATTGCAAATCTGTTCACTCCTATCAAACTAATATGTGTTCACACTTAGCACCAGGCTATAAAAACTACCCACTCGAAAATTACTTCACAGTTCCTCTCCTCATGACCCACAAAACTGGTCTTTCCTTTCAAGTCGTTCTACCATGACCGGTAGGAGGAGTTTCAGGTGGACATATAACCAGGCAGCAAAGACCAAGGCCGCAAAAGCACTAGTGAGGTCCCGCCGGGAAGCCGCAGCCACTGGAGAGATATCCCGGCGCGCCGCGGCGCCCTCGAACGAGCTCTCAGGGGCACACAAGGGCTCTCACAAGCGCACTCGCCGCGTCGGCCATCGCGACGAGCTGGCGTTCCTGAAGTGCTTGGCTGGCGATGACAGCATTCTCGCTGGCGTCATTAAGCAGCAGGAGCTGGTCGATGGCTTGGTAAAGCTGCTCGAGATCAGCGATGCCTTAGTTGACAAGGCGACCGGCCTCGTCGAGCAACTCATGGGTGACAATAAGAAGCTCCTCAAGGCGCTAGAGAAGGAGGAGGAGGCCGCCGGCTGGAAGATGCTGCATGATCAGAGCAGTGCCTCGGGGATGACGCTGACAGCGGTCGTCGAGGAATTGATGGGTAACTTGAGGAACCTCCAGATCGAGCGCCTGTAGGAGGTGGAGGAATCTGTTGCTGCTTTCAAGCAAAGTCGTGAGGAATTGAAGAAGGAACTGGAGGATGTTGTCACCCGGCAATCCATCCACAAGTAGAGACAGTAGCGACCCAGATCGTTGTGTCTGATTTCCTTATTCTCTTGCCTCCGTGTCTTTCGGGCTTCGCACATGTGGCATTTTAAATTATCCAGAATATGTAAGACAATTATTATCTACGCCATTGTAAATATGTCGTCATATTATCTTTTGCCATTGTATTTGTCATCGTATTATCCGTTGCCCTATGTGGCAAATTAAATTAAGCCGGAATACGAGTTAAAAACACGAACAAAGCAAATGCTGGCATGGTATCACAAGCAAACACCCTCCGTCCAGGTGCTTTAATTAACTCATTAATGGAGAAGTTGTAACCGAGGCGGGCGACGGCTGGTGCATGGAGGTCAAAGAGCTCACTTCCCGGTGAGCATGGGCGGCCTTGCTGCTCGCACGGGTCCCGTCGAGCCTGTAAGGTGGACAGGATGCACGCGTCCCATCGAGCCTGCACGGCGGACTCATCCCATCTAATCAAATAGTTGCACACACGCCACCGAGTATGGTTAAATTTTGACAGTATTCATATAATACAACCGTTTACGATATTAACGTGTCAGCTAGTTGTTTCAAAAAGGACTTCGTTGGCAATTAATGTCTGCGCCTTGTCTCAAACTAGATGATTTTTTTACCACGGAATATATGTGCCATTTTGACAGTATGCATATTGTCTATCTCAGCAAGGGAGAAGGATTGGAATGCCGATGATGTTTACAGTATTGCATCAATTAATTCTGTGCTAACCTGCTGCTTACTGCATATATCTGATCTGCCCACTAGTAGGAAACAGGGCTTTGGGTCCGGGGCAATATTCACATTAGTCCCGGTTCAGTCACGAACCGGGACTAATGTGAGCATTGGTCCTGGTTCGTGCGGCTAAGGCATTAGTCCCGGTTCACCTGTGCCCTTTAGTCCCGGTTTAAGACACGAACCGAGACTAAAGGGTGCGATGCCCTTTAGTCCTGGTTCGTGCCTCAAACCGGGACTAAAGCTTAGACCTTTAGTCCCGGTTTGAGACACGAACCGATACTAATGGGGTTGAGACCTTTAGTCCCGGTTCGTGCCACGAACCGGTACTAAAGGTCCCATTTTCAAACTCTACCCCCCCCCCCACCCCCGTGGATCGCCTTTTCAGTTTTAAAAAAATAAAAGAAAATGATGGAAATGTAAAAAAAATAAAAAAAATAAGTTTCCCATGTGATATGTGGTCTAGTTGTTGGGAAAATTTGCAAATGTGAATTTCGATTTTATTTGCAAAATCTCTCTGGAATTTGTAAAAATGGGCATAACTTTTGCATACTAACTCGGATGAAAAAGTTTTTTATATGAAAAATCATCCACTCAGCAGGCAAGCAACTCCATATCGTTCAATTCACTGCCCCAGATGATCTGTACTCATAAAACTATCTCTAATATCTGTTCAGAACCATTATGTTACATGCAAAATTTTAGAGCTAGATTTGTTGTGAGTGGACATCATATTGATCTAACTTTAAATCTTGAATACAAACTGTACATCAAAAATAATTAATTATATATGCCTGGAAAATGTACGATCAGCTTGCTATTATAAAAAAACATTCGTTGGTTAAATATATCAAGGAAATTATATGTCAAGCGAGCAGCACCAAAATCATTGTAAATCAAAGGTTTGTCAAAACTGCATTTGAGTGTACTTTGGTGCGGCTGTGTGAATCGGAGCATTATGAGTATTTTGAATTTTGAATGACAATATGCAACTGTTTGTGTGTTATTCATTTAATTTTTGTAATGGTCTGACGTGAAAGAGGGCTTTCAGTTTTCAATGAGCGCAGATGGTGTTTTATTAAAGCAGTCTCAATGAAAATCGACCTGTATCTTTCTAATGCCCTTTTGTCGAGAAATGTTATTTCGTAATCTATCTATCTATCTATATCTATACCTCTATATACCTATACTAATTAGGGACTCCCAAGAAATTACCATGTTAATTAGATTTTACAAGCCGTTAATCTGGTGGGACCGGATTACTATGTATAGATTGACTCACGGAAGAAAAAACAGATGTAACAATTCACATAAGAAAAAAAAAACAGATGTATCTCTCTCCCGTAACCTTACTCTCAATCTCTCACGTTACATGCATTACAAAAGTAAAATTCTCTCATGTATAGATTGACTCACAGAAGAAAAAACAGAAGTAACAATTCACAGAAGAAAAAAAAACAGATGTATCTCTCTCCTGTAAGGCTGTAACCTTACTCTCAATCTCTCACGTCACATGCATTAGAAAAGTAAAACTCTCACGTATATCTCTTCAATGAGAAATAAAGATGCCCTAAAAAACTGAGAAATAAAAAATCAAGTATCTCTCTCTCTCCCAACTACATCAATCTCTCTTCCCTCAAAAAAAAAAACTACATCAATCTCCCACATATCTCTGATTCCATCTGTCTCTTCTCCCCATCTGGCATGTGCCGCCGTTTTCTCTCCCCTCCATGGTGCGCCACACCGCCACCTAGGGTTCAGGTTCATTGTCCAATAAGATTACTCCTTCTGCGCCCTGCCTATTCCCATGTGATGCTTCCAATTACCATTAGGATCTCCATAGCATGAGTACTCCCATAATAGGGAGATGAGTGCTCAAAAAATCTGGCGATCAGGACTGAGATGCTTGATACCGCTAGAGGCATATGGAATCTCGTTGGAACAAGCTGCCAAGAAAAAGATGTTCTGGCGCAAATTCATACACTGCTCAATGAACTATTCCCTAATTACTGTTTCTGTAAGTTCTAATGTACGTATGCATTCTGTACTATTGCAATTTCTCCATACTCTACTTTCCAAGTTCAACATGGTTTCCAATTCGATTCCCTATGTGACACTGAAAATTTTGGAATACAATTTGATTTGGTAGTTTTTATTAGTTTCTACTTGACATTAAAAAATTGAAATACAATTCGAGTAGCTAAATTTTCATTGCATTCAGTCATGTTCATGGTATATTTAACAGTAGTTTATATTATACCTCAGAACGGGCGGCAATGTTAGAGATCGATTCATTATTTGAACTCTTTATGTTAGAAGATTTTGAACAGAGCAGTTTTAGATGTGCTTTCAAGTTTGATTCCATAAAAACTTTGAAATACAATTCAAGTAGCTAAATTTTCATTGCATTCAGTTGTGTTCATTTTATATTTACCAGTAGTTTATATTACACCTCCGGACGGGCAGCAATGTTAGAGATTGATTCATTATTTGCACTCTTTAGGTTAGAAGATTTTGAACAGAGCAGTTTTAGATCTACCTTCGCACATGCCAGCATATTTGTAGTTTTCTTCTGTTGCACCGTTATACCATGCTGCAGATTTGTAGGTTTCTGCAGGTTGTTAGACAAGTTCTTTCAGACATTCTTCTAATCGCAAGTTCACAACTTCTCCGACTCCCTCACAAGGTTTGTTCTGCGGTCAGATGTAGTTGTCATTTGTCGTGTAAATGAATGGATTTCCCTCAAAGATATGCAAAGAAGTAGAATGATCACATGGACTTTAAAAGATAGAGAGAAGCAAGCATTGGGAATCTCATGTTCTCCTTTAATTCATGTTGTCAATATGAGCGAGCTAGCATCACTACAGTGCATCATGTCGAGGCTATGACTGTCGCAGCCAATTGCTATTACATGGCTGATACAACACATCAGGGTGCATGTACATGCAACCATATGTGCATTCATGAGTTTTCTGATGTTTTGCTTCTTCTGCAGCCTCACTCCCTCCTCGCGATAGGCACACTCCCACTGTGAGATGGTGCCAAATTTGCGCATAAAGCCTTTGTAGTGGCAATAATTGAGTGCACTGCCCTTTCGATCACCAGTGACTGAATTTTCTTCAATGTTTACATCTGATGTAAAGCTTCCCAGTGGTCAGGTTATATCCGCCATCTTGGTGCCAATGCGTCGATTAACACTGATGGCGTACTTTGTTCAGCCTGATCATCAAGTTTCTGATTTTTCTTGCAGCTGTCATTACAAGATTGTAACCTGACATAAATATGATGAGTTGTTTCATCTTTGTGCATACATCTTATCTGTAGCTTTGGTTCCGTTTAAAATTTATGAGCTATTTTGATTCGTGTCAAGCAACAGTGGATGCCATCAATCATGCAAGTCCTCAGCCACAGAGGTTTGTTTAACTGTGCCTGGATTCATTTATTTGGAGTAAATTACGTTTTGTTTGCAATACATATTCAGGTATAGTATACTGTTGGTTACTAGAATGCAGTTGGCTGCATCATTTGTATGTGGATAACAAGCACGTCATAGAACATATTTCCGTGTTACTATCTTCCGTTAGTACCACCCTGTTTTCCGTAAGTAGTACATGTTTCACGTCTGGTTTTCCTGAGATCTCTAAATATCTCTATTCTCTTGGATGGATGGAAACTTCTCCACAATCGATGCATTATTTCATTTAAGTTGCAACCATACAGTTCCTGTTCCTTTTTTTTGGTGCGATACAGTTCCTGTTCCTAAGAAGTAAAAAACGCCATCCTGTTTCGCTCTGATTCATATAGTGATTGGATATACTTTTTAGTGGAATCCATACTGTGAACATGTACGTCAGTTTTTGTGACACTATTTTGCCTTTAGTTGGCCCCATACCTTGGTTTTATTTTCCCTCTATTCGCAAATGGTTTCATCGACCGTGATGTGTTTCTATCAGTGTTTATAGAAGTATACATTTTATAACTATATATGTTGAATTGTTGATCCTGACATATATCTTATACACTTTACATTGTATTATCTGAACAACAGTCACTTTTGTTTTTAGTTTTTTTTTCAAAACGGAGGCAAAGATTGCCTCATCTATTAATTAAGCAGAAGAGAATTGCCTAGTTAATTACGGAAAACCGGGCAAAAACCGGAACAACAAGGGCCAAGCCCACTCCCATAGACAGAAACACACAGGGCAAAGCCCACCCTAATCAACGACATGTCGACCTGCGACCATACAACGCAACTCCGACTCTGACGGAGAACTCAGAAGAACGAAACCAGGCACGGCTGGCGCCATGGAAGATCGCCGAAAGGTCCGCCTGCAGCCAGTCATCGTACACAGGGCCCCGCCGCCGCAGCTTCGACTCCACATCAACAAACAAAACCAAGGCAATACCATGGACACGCCGGAGAAGAGCCGACTATCGCAACCATTGCCGCGTCGCCGACATCGCTCCCACCATCATCCTTGCCATAGAAGTATGGTCGCCACAGAGATTCTCTCGGGGCCGCCGCCCCGACATCCACCGCTCTGTCGCACCGTGCGCAATCAACCGGCACAGCCTTCTAGGGCCGCCGCCCCGACATACCACCGCTCTCCACAAGCAGCAACGCCGCACAACCCAGCTGCCCGCAGCCCACGCTGCTCGGGGCAACCGCTCGCAGACCACGTACGTCGCACCACATTCGGGGTTGCCGCCCCGACGTAAAGTCAGACCGCCCCCTCTGGCGCGCGTCGACGGGACCGACAAGCCTGCCACCCAAGTGGCCCAAGATTGCCACCCAAGCAAGGCCGAGCCGCCGCCCCGCCCCATGGAGCCGCCCTGCGCATCACTTTCTAAGGCCGCCACCTCGGCGCACATCAGCTGTCTGGGGCCGCTGCCCCGGCATCCACCAAACCCGACGTAGGGGAAAACCAGACGCATCAAGCACAAGCTGACTCTCCCAAGCAACGCCCCCAAGGGGGAAACGATGAAGACGCCTCTGCCGCCCGCTCCGTAAACATCTGGAGCTTAGGTTTTCACCTGGAGAGCCCAAGCCCCACGTAGAAGAAGATGAGTTCCACGACGAGTCCTCCATGGAGGAAAACGACGCCCGAGAGCGCCGCCGTCGACGGCACCGACAAAGTCGGGTCAAGGCTTTCTCCCGGAACACACACATCCCTACGGAGGCCTGCAAATCTGATCCACCCAAAAGCGCGGAGATCGTTGGAGCCGTTCCTGTTATGCCTTGCACTCTCCAACGCCGACCACCAAGCTTCACCGCACAGCACCCACAGCAGCAGCACCTCAAGCTGCGACTGAGATGTGAGCGCACACGTCACCATGGCCAAAACGCCATGGCTCCCAGCCCGGGGCCGCCGCCCCGGCTTCCTCCTCGCCCCTGCCCACACATGTCCAGATTGGGTGAACTTGCGGCAAGGAGCAGAGCACCGCCCGAGCCTTCACGTCAAGCCCCTCGAAGACGACCTCACACACAGCACACCACACCCCAGCCACGGCCAGAGTACATCTCCGAGCACCTCCAGCAGGACCACGCGCTCATGCAACACGCCGCTGCATAGACGCCACCACTTGCCCGTCGCCGCTGACCTGCAGAGCCGCCCCGCGCCTGACCACAGGGGGCCGCACGCCGGCACCCCGGCCAGATCCACGTAGCCCCCACCACCCAGCGCCGTTTCCCCATCGCCGCGCCTCCGAGTCGCCCTTGGACCCAGATCGAAGCCAGACGCTTCAGATCCATTGTCACCACGGGCCAGCCATGGACGGCCCCGCCACCGCCAGCGCCGCGCAGGCTTTTGCCCGGCAACGCCCGCCGGCGGCGGCGAGGGGAGAGAGGGAGGTGGGCGAGGCTCCCAGCGGCCAGATCTGGACGCTCCGGTGCGGCCCGTAGGAGCCGCACGGGAGCGAGAGGGAAGCGTTTGTGATTAAAGTTTAGTTTTTAGTTCGCATAGGTTTAGGGAAGTAATTATTAATTTTAATAATTTTATTTTTCGAACACCTAAGCATAATATATATTTTTACAGAAAATTGACTTATATCAACTCTATGCTTATATACATAGAAGAACTTCATCCAAGACTAATTCGTTGTCATGGAATGAAATAATGATCACCTTTCACGTACTATAGGTAAGATATTCCATAAGCCGAATATTTTCTTTGTCCATATATGTAACATATTTCGGACATAGAAATGTTATAACATTTTACTTTGAGCCATATCATAGGTTAATATATCATCGTACCTTATGATACTGTCAAACAATTTTTGTTATATATTAATATAGCAAATATTAGAGGAGTTTGTTTACACTCCTTTTAGAATTATGCCATCCAGATGTTGCACAAAATACTACTGCTCCATATTCCAGGAGAAAAAATGCATTAATGTATATCTTGCTGCATATATATATATATATATGACCATACTATATGGAAAATACAATAGACACATAAAAAAATTGACTGATCCACAACCTGTAATTTTAATTTTTTTCATGCATATTTTGAGATAGTTACATGTATCGCATTTCCATGTTTTTATGTAAATAAGCAGTGTGGTCGGCAGTTCTAGATCATTATCAAATAGGACCAACAGCCATATACGTCTAGGGATACTGTTTGCGCATGACTGAATCCTCTATTTTCAAAATTGATTATATGATGAACTTCATAGCAATATTTACATAGTAACTTCTCACATAACACATGAGTTTGGTGACATTACTAATGACGATTTTATTTGTCATACCACTCATATACGAATGTCCATGTCTCTAAACCAATATGACTGGATACACACCCAAGTAATATATGTGACACCCAGCAAAATCAGAAAGCAATATACGGTCAATATGGCTTGCAACATAATACATATATTGTATTATATATGACCCGTGCGAAGGTTGATGACTAGTCTTATTTAATTACTTAATCGACACAACTTTTTTATTTTACATTTACTACTTGCACCATGTTTCAAAATACGATGTCCACACACTACAATATAACCATAATATACATGAACTTCTCTTGAAGTTAGAAGATAAACTGCCAATTGTATTCCGGGCTATTTATGGTTCTGTTCACCGTAGATATATGAAGTTTATGATGAGTATTTAAAAACATTAACTTCATCTTGTATATTTTTTCTTTATCCACTAGTAAAAAAGGGGGCAATGGTCCAGGCCGGGCCAGCCCATTAGTCCCAGTTCAATCCAGAACCGGGACCAATGGCGGTATTGGACCTGGTTCGTGAGCCGCGGGGGCCGGCCGGGCCACGTGGGCCATTGGTCCCGGTTCGGCTGGACCTATTGGTCCCGGTTGGTGGGACTAACCGGGACCAATGGGCCTCACTCCTGGCCCGACCCCTTTGGTCTCGGTTGGTGGCTTGAACCGGGACCAAACGTTGCCCTTTAGTACTGATTCTGGCCACGAACCGGGACCAATTAGTTGCCTATATATACCTCGTCCGCGAGCAGAGCACTCCAACTGCTCTGTTTTTCGTCGCCGGCGAGGGGAGAGCTTTGTGGTGCTCTAGCTCACCTCCTATGCACACGAGGTGTTCGATAGAATGCCCGAGCCACACTACTTAAGCTTTCTCCTCTCCAAGCTTGACCTCCAAGCTCCATTTTCCTCAATATTTGTCTAGGTTTAGCGATCTGTCACGTCCCGTCCCCGTCTTCACCGCCGTCGATCGCCCGCGCCGATCTCGTCGCCGACACCACCGTGGTGAGCCTCTTGTTCTTATCTTCTTTCTGAAAGGAAAAAAAATTCTTACTTGTATGTTTATATATATAGATACTTGTATAATTTTCTTACCTTTATTATTGCATCTTATATAGTGCGGTGGTTTTGGTATCCGCCCCCGTCGGCCCTCGTCCTGTCTATGATTCGGATGTGGTATATATTATCTTTTCATAACTATTGGTTCTTTTACTATTTATGACAATTATGCCGACCAACGTGACATAGATTTTATTTATCTAGGAGGTTGTTGAACCGGAAATTCCATTCGACCCTATTGTCGAGAGGTTAAATTTAGTTGAAGAAGAAAACAATTTGTTGAAGGAAAAAATTAGAAAAATTGAGGAGGAGAAGATAATATTGGAGTTGCATGTTGCGGATGTCGTCGATGATCACAAGATCAAGATGGATGCAATGCGCTTGAAGATTAGAAAGATTAGAAAATATGCCATTCATACCGAGGCTTGGTATCATTATGCCGTTGGATCAGTTGTTACATTGGTTGCGATTATGATCGCATTTGTTTTTGCATTGAAATGTTTTACATAGTTTCAGTGTATGGTTTAATTAATTTAGATGCTCTGCAGAGCTTTATGTTGTTAGATGAGAACTATGTATGTACTTTGGTTTTAATGTGATGATGAACTTCTATTAATTTGGTCACTTAATTATCTATTCATGATGTTCTGTAATGATTTTTGACACACTTAATGCACTTAATTATATATAATGCACGCAGATGAACCGGCAATGGATGTACGGTTCAAGACACACCTCCGAGTACATTAAGGGCGTGCATGATTTTCTTGAAGTGGCTGAGGCAAACAAGCAGAATGGTTTTATGTGTTGTCCATGCCCTATATGTGAAAATACGAAGTCTTACTCTGACCGGAAAATCCTCCACACCCACCTGCTTTACAAGGGTTTCATGCCACACTCTAATGTTTGGACGAGGCACGGAGAAATAGGGGTTATGATGGAAGACGGCGAAGAAGAAGAGTACGATGACAACTATGTGCCCCCTGAATACGGTGATGCTACTGAACATCAAGAGGAACCAGACGATGTGCACGATGATGCTGCAACGGGCGAAGCTGCTGAAGATCAAGAGGAACCAGACGATGTGCCCGATGATGATGATCTCCGCCGGGTCATTGTCGATGCAAGGACGCAATGCGTAAGTCAAAAGGAGAAGCTGAAGTTCAACCGCATGTTAGAGGACCACAAAAAAGGGTTGTACCCCAATTGCGAAGATGGCAACACAAAGCTCGGTACCATACTGGAATTGCTGCAGTGGAAGGCAGAGAATGTTGTGCTTGACAAAGGATTTGAGAAGCTACTAAAAATATTAAAGAAGAAGCTTCCAAAGGATAACGAATTGCCCGACAGTACATACACAGCAAAGAAGGTCGTATGCCCTCTAGGATTGGAGGTGCAGAAGATACATGCATGCCCTAATGACTGCATCCTCTACCGCGGTGCATACAAGGATCTGAACGCATGCCCGGTATGCGGTGCATTACGGTATAAGATCAGACGAGATGACCCTGGTGATGTTGACGGCGAGCCCCCCAGGAAGAGGGTTCCTGCGAAGGTGATGTGGTATGCTCCTATAATACCACGGTTGAAACGTCTGTTCAGAAACGGAGAGCATGCCAAGTTGATGCGATGGCACAATGAGGACCGTAAGAAAGACGGGAAGTTGAGAGCACCCGCTGACGGGTCGCAGTGGAGAAAAATCAAGAGAAAGTACTGGGATGAGTTTGCAAGTGAGCCAAGGAACGTATGGTTTGCTTTAAGCGCGGATGGCATTAATCCTTTCGGGGAGCAGAGCAGCAATCACAGCACCTGGCCCGTGACTCTATGTATGTATAACCTTCCTCCTTGGATGTGCATGAAGCGGAAGTTCATTATGATGCCAGTTCTCATCCAAGGCCCTAAGCAACCCGGCAACGACATTGATGTGTACCTAAGGCCATTAGTTGAAGAACTTTTACAGCTGTGGAATGGAAACGGTGTACGTACGTGAGATGAGCACAAACAGGAGGAATTTTACCTAAAGGCGTTGTTGTTCGTGACCATCAACGATTGGCCTGCTCTCAGTAACCTTTCAGGACAGACAAACAAGGGATACCACGCATGCACGCACTGTTTACTTGACACTGATAGTATATACATGGCAAGCTGCAGGAAGAATGTGTACCTGGGCCATCGTCAATTTCTTCCGACCAACCATCAATGTCGAAAGAAAGGCAATCATTTCAAAGGCGAGGCAGATCACCGGAAGAAGCCCTCCATGCGTACCGGTGATCACGTACTTGCTATGGTCAATGATTTGCACGTAATCTTTGGAAAGGGTCCCGGCGGACTAGCTGTTCCGAGTGACGCTGGGGGACACGCACCCATGTGGAAGAAGAAATCTATATTTTGGGACCTACCCTACTGGAAAGACCTAGAGGTCCGCTCTTCGATCGACGTGATGCATGTGACGAAGAACCTTTGCGTGAACCTGCTAGGCTTCTTGGACGTGTATGGGAAGACAAAAGATACAGCTGAGGCACGGGAGGACCTGCAACGTTTGCACGAAAAAGATGGCATGCCTCCAAAGCAGTATGAAGGTCCTGCCAGCTATGCTCTTACCAAAGAAGAGAAGGAAATCTTCTTTGAATGCCTGCTTAGTATGAAGGTCCCGACTGGCTTCTCGTCGAATATAAAAGGAATAATAAATATGGCAGAGAAAAAGTTTCAGAACCTAAAGTCTCATGACTGCCACGTGATTATGACGCAACTGCTTCCGGTTGCATTGAGGGGGCTTCTACCGAAAAATGTCCGATTAGCCATTGTGAAGCTATGTGCATTCCTCAATGCAATCTCTCAGAAGGTGATCGATCCAGAAATCATACCAAGGCAAAGGAGTGATGTGGTGCAATGTCTTGTAAGTTTCGAGCTAGTGTTCTCACCATCCTTCTTTAATATCACGACGCACGTCCTAGTTCATCTAGTTGACGAGATTGTCATTCTGGGCCCCGTGTTTCTACACAATATGTACCCCTTTGAGAGGTTCATGGGAGTCCTAAAGAAATATGTCCGTAACCGCGCTAGGCCAAAAGGAAGCATCTTCATGGGCCATCAAACAGAGGATGTCATCGGGTTTTGTGTTGACTTCATTCCTGGCCTTAAGAAGATAGGTCTCCCTCAATCGCGGTATGAGGGGAGACTGACTGGAAAAGGCACGCTTGGAAGAGACTCAATAATATGCAGAGACGGATATTCTTGGTCTCAAGCATACTACACAGTTCTACAGAACTCTACCTTGGTGACCCCGTATGTCGATGAACACAAGAACAGTCTGCACTCCAAACACCCGGAGCAGTGCGACGACTGGATTACATGTGAACACATCAGGACTTTCATCAGTTGGTTGGAAGCACGTCTCAGAGGTGACAACACTGTTTGTGCTGAGTTGTACTTGTTGTTCAGAGGACCATCTTCGACTGTTACGATTTGGAATGGATACGAGATAAATGGGAATACATTTTACACGATTGACCAAGATCAAAAGAGCACCAACCAAAACAGCGGTGTCCGCTTTGATGCAACAACCGAGAGGGGAAAGGACACATATTATGGTTACATAGTGGACATATGGGAACTTGAGTACGGACATGATTTTAAGGTCCCTTTGTTTAAGTGCAAATGGGTCAATCTGTCAGGAGGCGGGGTACAGGTAGACCCATAGTACGGAATGACAACAGTGGATCTGAAAAATCTTGGGTACACTGCTGAACCGTTCGTCCTAGCCAATGATGTGGCACAGGTTATCTATGTGAAGGACATGTCTACCAGACCGAGAAAAAGAAAAGATAAGGAAGTGAATACATCATACGATGAGCCAAAGCGCCACATAGTTCTTTCAGGAAAAAAGGACATCGTGGGAGTGGAGGGCAAGACAGACATGTCTGAAGATTATGAAAAGTTTCATGAAATTCCTCCCTTCAAAGTCAAGGCTGACTCCAGCATCCTGATAAACGATGAAGATTATCCATGGTTACGGCGCAATAAGCAAATGACACAAGCGAAGAAAAAGTGAAGACTTTCTCCCGCAACTATTATGATGATACCATGCCAACTTTGTAACAGACGAGTATGATACCATTATCCGTTTTGTACAAGCACATGCTATGTGGGTGAATTTATGATACCATGCCAACTTTCATCTTTTTCAGAGTTCATTTGAAATGCTTTAATGTCTTATGGTTCGACCCTCGTAATAATTAAAAATAGCTACAATAAGTATTTTGTTGTAAGTAGAAACAAAATAAAATAAATAAAGCAAGAAAGAAAACAAAAAAACAAAAAAAGTGTTTTCATATTTTAAAACTAATGGCACTAACAGAAAGTTTATAATTTTTTTAAAACTAAAAGCAAAAAGAATTAATAAATAGAGCAAAAAACAAAAAAAATGCAAAAAACAAAACAAAAAAACTAGAAAATAATTAAAAATAGCAACAATAAGTATTTTGTTGTAAGTAGAAACAAAATAAAATAAATAAAGCGAGAAAGAAAACAAAAAAAACAAAAAAAAGTGTTTTCAAATTTGAAAACTAATGGCACTAAGACACCACAGATTTGCTATTCAAGAATATAGTCAGGATAATCCGAAATAAGTAGGACCTACATGACTAAATACTGCAGATTGAAAATCACAGATGACCTAAACTACACAATCTATTGTCCACACAGGGAGAGAGAGATGTGTGTGAGTGAGAGAAGGCAGCGAGGAGAAGGAAGATATAGGATTCATGTGCAAACCCCAAAATGAACTGGCTGGCTAACCTAGATCTTCCACTTAATAAACCCAAGAAAGCCTAAGCCCTACATCAAAATTTTCTTTCATAAACATACAAGGGTCATCCTTATATAATAGTTGCTTCTACTGAATCCCTATCTATCAAGCGCCTTCTCTCATAAATAAATGTGGCAGGGCTCTCTAATCAATCAAGCAACTGGAAGAACATGATGCACCAAAGAAAACTGCTTTTTAGGGAGCCATACACACATCAAACATAATAAGTAAAATAAATTAGGGGTAATTCAGCTACCGGAACACCCAAGATGTGCTCTGCATACACGCGAGGCAGCAATCCATGACAAGCATAGTACCTGCAGAACAAATTAGGCAGCACATAACAATATAGTGTCAATCAGGTGAAGAGGAAGCACATAGAAACAAAAGAAGCAAGAGAAGAAAATGAAAGTGAAAGGCATAAATCCAAGAAATAAACGCCGAGCAAGAAACCATAATGGCCCAAGAAACATCCAAAGGAACGGCAGAGGCAAGAAGAAGAAACCAAAAGAGGAATAGGAGATGCAAAAGGGTCCAAATGCAAGAAGATTCGGGGGAGATCAAATTCACTGGTGCAGGACTCACCTCATCCAGGCCACACGTAGTACCTTCTATAGCTCACCAATCCGCAGCAACCGGACCGTGCTGAGGCTAAAATTAACAAACCTAACCAGATCCCTGCGAATCACGATAATAAACATAGGCAAAAGCTAAGTACATGAGTGGGAGGGGAACAAGACTACAAGAACGGAGGGAACGGAGGGGCTTACGGGTGCATCTGCTCCACCATCCACTCCTCCATGGCTGCGTCGACCTGCTCAAACACCTACGACCACCTCACCTTGGTGGCCTGCCACAGCACACCGAGTCAACCACAAGCACGTATTCCACAGAAGAACCACGACGGAGGACGGAATTAGGAGCAGACCTTGACGGCGGAGAGGGAACTCTGGCCGTAGCTGTCGCAGAAGATGCCATCGAAGTCGAGGGCGAACAGGTCGCAGCCGCCCATCACGGCGCGTGAGGGCCTCGCCGCCATCACCCCTCCCCTCCTCACTCCCCCGCCTGCCTCGCCAGGCCGCCAGGTGCCGGAGCCGGACTCGCACCCGACGGATCCGACGACCGCGGCGTGTGGCGTCCATCCTCCCCGACGCGGTTGAACTGCGGCGTCGACGCCTCCGACCACTGTGGCGCGAACCCACGGAGGCACGCGCACACCCCGTTGCGGCCGCATGGTTTCACGACACCGGCGGACGGAGACGGTGTGGAAGGGCAGGCGGCAGAGACAGAGGAGGCTGCGGAGCGGCGGGGGCGTACGGAGACGACATGGAAGGGCAGCCGCCACGGACGCGCACCCGCGGGGAGGGGGTGGGTTGGTGCGGGGATGCGCATGGCAACCATGGACGGGGAGGATGGCCAGCGGGGAGCGGCGGCTAGGGTTCAGTCGGGGGCTGGGTCGAGTCGCGACGGAGGGAACGCAGAGAAACAAGAAAGAGAGTAAGAAACAAGCAGAGCACAAGAGATCCGCGAGAGGTAGAGGAGAACCACCCGAAGAACGGCGTTGAATCGAGGAGGGCGAGCGGCGGCGGCGGCGGCGAAAGGAGACGAGAGACAGAGAGAGGGGAACGAGGGGCACCCGCTCGCCGACGGACGCGGCCCACCCGCCGGGACCCCACAGGTCAGCGAGATCCGGTCAGACGGAAGGAGTAACCGACGCGCGAGCCAGGCGGGATCAAACATGCTACAGGGGGACGAGATTTCGATCGGACGGACAAGGTCATCCATCGGCACGATCCGACGGCCAGAACTCCATCAAGCAAATCGATCGGACGGTCAGGAGGCGCTAATCGCTGAGGAGCCAGGGATTTCGATCGGTCTCGATTTTCTGGATGGAGAGGACTCCTCTTGCTTGGTAGGCTCCCACCTCAAAATTTACTAAGATTAATGTCGATGATAGTTTTGTGGAGGTCATTAGGACGACGAGCATGAGAGTGATGGTTAGAAACCATACTGAAGAAGTCAGAGCATCTACAGTCGGGCGCCCCAAAGCCGCCTCAAACATCCGAGTGGGCAGCCCGGTCACTGAGCAATCACCAAATTTCGACCCATCCGGGCGCCTCAGACAAGCCTCAAACGACTAGGCTGACCGGCACTCCTCATACCTAGCCCAAATATGGGGCGGATATGGGGGCGCCTGACCGCATCCACCACGTCGGCCTGGCCAGCTATGGCCCGCAACGACCCCACTCCAGCCCCCACAAATATATGACAATCGACGAGCAAACCCTAGTCAAACTCAGTCCGTACTCACTCGACCTCTCCACTTCTCCCCCAAATCCACTTTGTCTTCCCCCGCCTGCCATGTCCGATAGTGAATCCGATCTACCAGAGTGGTTCAAGGCCGCTGCAGATTCCGATGGCTCATCAGCGCCCGACGAGGAGGAGCTAGCGCTCGCATTGCCCTCCGCCGGTCGCTGCTGGAACGGGCGGTAACTCCTCTTTCGGGGCATCTGTGACTCGCCGGGTGGGCAGCAGCAGCTCCGCGGCGCCCCGCGCTCGTCCGACGTGGTCCCTGCCGGCCCCTGTCAGGCACCACCCAGCACCGCCCGCACCTGCCCCTTCGGGGCGCCGCTAGGTGTTGTTGCCGGCGGAACCGCAGCCGGAGTCCGTAGGCTGCGTGTATCATGTTGCAAAGAAGCAGGCGGCGGCGGCGGCGGCTAACAGCTGCGGGTCCAAGGGAGGATCGAGCAGATCCGCGCCACAACCACTTCCCCCGGCTAGCGACGATGACAAGGACCTCCGCACCGCCATCTGCCGCGCGTACATGTCTGCAGAGACGGACGCCCGCCATCGTCACCGCAAAGATGCGAAGGCGCTTCACGTGGCGCTGGAGGAGTCGAAGCGGTTGGCGAGGCAGCGGGCTACAGCGGTGGAGAGAGTCGCACGGCTCCGGGAGGAGCAGAAACACGAAGCCCGTCGCATGGCGTACATCATCATCTCGTCCGCGTCCTCCTCCTCCTCTGCTTCAGACAGCGATGACAATGATGACGCGCCCAGAGCCGTTGTCGCTTATGCCGAGTCCAGCCGCCGAGACTCCAAGGGGAAGCGTCTGACATGGAGAAAGTGGTGAAATCCCCTCACCCTCCTGGTTTTAGTTGATTTTAGTACTGTAAGTGATGAACTCAGGCGACATCTTTTGTATCGGAGTATCGGACTATGTTATCTGTGCCGGGTTGCTACATTCTATGTTGAAGTAGGTAGAAACACCATTTGCATGGTTTTGTATGGATTTGGGGTAGGACATATGAGGGATGTGGCTGTGAAACAGGAGAAATGAGGCCAGCCCGGTCACCTTCAGCGGGCGTATTGGGGGTCAAACTAGGTGACCACGGCTGTAGATGCTCTTATTATCTCATCCTGGGACTATATTGGAGTGTACAATAGCGTCAATGAAGCTGAACTTAGAGTGATCCTGCTCGGTCTTTATATTGGTATAACTCTTCATAAACCTATCACTTTGAAAACTGATTGCTCTTTTGTGGTTTCCTTTCTTGGCAACAATAATCTTGACAGGTCATCCTTGTGGGCATGTTGATCTAATTAATATATGGGTTGGGTTTTTTTTAAGTAAGAACTTGATTAATTTGTTTTTATGGAAAAAACAAAAGAACTCGAATTAATACATGTGCTAGCATCAATTAATAATATCAGAATTGGAGGACTTGAGATTTAGTAGTTAGGCCTTCTTTGATTTACATGGATTTTATTGGAATTCTTTGACAAAATGTCGATAAAATTTAGTCAGCCCAAGAATACTTCGGTCAGCCAACTCTTGATAACTTCAATTTTGGCCTCATCCACTTCAATTCTCTGTAGAGTCAAAACTTGGCCAAGGAATGATACTACTCGATCGATGCAGAATGTGCATATTTCAAGGTTACCACACAAATGTGCATATCTCAAATCCTTAAAAACAACATGTAAATGCTCATGATGTTCAGGAAGTGGCTCGCTATAAATATCATCAAAGTAGACCACAAATTTCTTTCTAATTAAAGTGCGTATTAACTTCATCCATTTGTCTCATCAATAGCAAGTCACTTTGATGAAACTGTGGTTGTTACTTTCGTATTTCATTGACAATTGGAAAGCCCAACGTTTTCTTGCTAGCATCAATTAATAATGTCAGATTTGGAGGACTCGAGCTTCACATCGAGATTAGCTAGGTAGGCCTTCTTTGATTTTCAATTTTTTTACATGAAATCTTTGACAAGCCTCAATAAAATCCACTCGGCCCATGAAAAACTTCATACTTGTCTGATCATGTTAGGAGTCGGCTAACTCTTCAAGGCTTCAATTTTGGTCTCATCCACTTCAACTCCATGTGAAGTCACAATATAGCCAAGGAAACGCTACTCGACCAATGCAAAATGTGCATTTTTTTTAAAGAAAAAGGATGGTTGCACCAAGATGCATGGCCTTTCGCCCCCGCGTCGCTCCCCTAGGGCTACTCGAGTGGCGACTAGTCCAGTCGCCGCCACACCTCTCCCTTCCTTCCCCCACCTTGGCGCCACTTGAGAGGGATATTAGGCTCACCCCCGAGGCTCCCGAGGGCGGCGGCGGCGGGGCCTCCTCCAAGTGTTGCTTGTAGCTGCATGGGTGGTGCTCGTGTTGCCTATCTGGTGTAGCGGAGTTTGTTCCTGGTGACGGGGTGGCTGACACGGCGAACATCGATGGTTGCACAATGCTTGGCTTCAAATTGCACGGATCTGGGGCATGAGGGCTGCGGGATGCCTCGACCTGAGCGTGTGCACGATCGTGCAGGAGATCAGCTGGGTGGCCTCAACTGGGGTCCGAGCACCCATTGTCGGCGGCGGTTGCAGTCCTTCGACCCTGTTTGGGGCGGCTCTAACTGCTTCTTCCTCCTAGTTTTCCTGGTCAGCTGTTGTTCACGTAAAATCTGGTAGGTTTTCCTATTTGGCTTGTTTGCCTCCTTCCTTCAGATCTGGATTTCTCGAACATACAAACCGCGCAACAACTATTATCCCTCGCACTTCTACATCGCAATGAAACCCCCAATGAAACCAAGATTGAATACAACGGACACCATCAAATCCACGGAGACGAGCCAATCGGAGGTGGTGGTCAAAGAGACTGAGTATCATCCATTAAGCAGCCGTGAACGCCTTACCAATGACGCCACTCTTCTTGCTTATGCTCTGGAGAGCCTTCTTTACCTTCTTGATTTTGCCCATAAAAAGCCTCCTCCACTAGGATGCAGGCAATCGACTTGCTAGACCCAGGGTTAGCTGCCTCCAAACCAGCGAGCAAGCCGCAATGCTTTTTCGCGAAGATTACCTCATCAATATGTGCCATCATACTTTCACGATCAAAGACGGGCGATCCAATGGTCTTCAACGCCTCGGAATTAGGTGCCAAAGCACCTACCTCATCAACCTCGGCACCCACACATGCCACCTGGCCAACACCCATAGGTGGGACAACAATAGCAGCATCCAAACCCCCACGGTCCACCGATAGTACCCCAAGGCTGGGAGCACATGATACTTTCCCTTGTTTCCTGGCTGCTTCATATGTGTCTTTCGGCCAAACGCATCGGCGGAAGATTCATGGCTGAAAGTACGAGGCCAAGCAAACAAGCCGTCATTGAGCTCGCGACACTCCTCGACGCGGCAGGCCGTCTTGCCACCACACGGGTAGCAAGGGAAGCTGGCGGAGGCACGCGGCCGGCTGCCTGGTGGAGTCCGGTATGCGGCGTGGGATTGTGAAGAAATTGCTCTGGTGTGCGGTGTCGTCATGGCGGAAGACTATGTGTGGGTGCGACTGCATTAATTAGAATCATTATTAGAACCAACAATACGTGAAACGACTACCTAAAATTGCCAGAATGTCCTTGGGCTAAAATCAAAACTGATTCTCATTAAAGTCGGTAGTACAATGTACTGTAAAAAATTCCTACAGAAAATAGGAATATCTTACTCAGGATAGCTAACAAGAATCTACCTACCTTGTGGATCATAATGTTTACTTCTTTTTTTCGAGATATCATAATGTTTACTTCGTTCCTATCAATGTGGACAGTGTGCAAAATCAAGTTGTATCCGTTGAGGACTCGCAGGCTTCTTGACGCCGCATTGGCTAGTGTTGTACATGATAAAAAATGGTTTTACCTATGACACCTAATCGAATGATGGCCTCGAATTGACAACAAAAGGTTTGAGGTAATAAGCGAAAGAAGAGCGAAAATAATATGATAAATAGCACAAGGAAAGGGGAGAAAAGGCTTGTCATGATGCTATACTGAAATGTAGAACATCTTAAAAGATAGGATGATTTCCCATAAGCGGCCCAATAGATACTGACTGCAAATGTTCCTGACACCGACACTGGCTGCGGCGTCGACTGCTCCTCCATCATGATGGCCTCCAAGTGCGCATGCGCTTGCTCCACGGTCAAGCCAGCATGAAACGGTGTGGGCAGAGGCGCCGACTACGAGTCGGAGGCCGCCTTCACATCGTCAGAGACCTCCGAAGATCTCGCCAGCATGTCGACCTCTATTCGCCGCACATGGCGGCCCTGTCAATCGGCCGCGAGGGTGGCCAACGCGTGCTTCCGCTTGATGGGGAGGGTGCACGAAGGAGGATGGGAAAGAAATGTTGTGCGGGCGTGACCTCGTTGAAGTAGTGTATGCTGACCAGGCCAAATGGCGGATTGCATCTATGCGAGCGCTAGAGTGGGTTTCTTGCCCGACGCGCTTGTTTAATTACAACGGGCGGACGAACGGTCAGCCCGTTTGAATGTGGTAGATATCTCTTCCATCCCGTCCAGTCATGTTCCTCTAGCATTGAACATGTGTGGATACTATATCGGCACCAGTGAGATGTCGTGTCCTCTCTAGGCGGGCATGAATGTGGCGCTGGCGCTCTGGAGCGGCATGAATGCGTGGCAACCGCTTCACGTGGGAAGGACGCCGGG
>NC_041381.1:35685105-35696012 GCF_002162155.2 Triticum dicoccoides | reverse complement strand
GTTTGCAGAGAAACAGACCGTGGACCTATCGGGGTACCGCGTTGGATTGCAAACTACATCTTGACCGCTCGGCGTGGGTTGTTGCCGACTATTTGTGGGTCCGTGTGGGACATGCCCTTACCATTAGATACTCCATCAATTTTGACATATATGTTCTTTTGTCCTCTCCAACTTTTTCTAAAATACGTGTCCGTATACATTTTTAGTGAAAATTTAGTCCTTATGTTCCTATTTTACATCCATAAGTTTCGAATGAAAAATTCTTTGGAAATGTATGTAAAGTTAGACCATAGAAAAGCTCAAAAAAAGAGTTAGACCATAGGAAAATTCCTATCGTTTTGATTCCGAAAAACCAAATAAATTTTATAGAAAAAAATTCCAAAATTCTCATGTAATTTAATAGAATGAAAGAGGCCCTAACATTTTTTATTCCGACTCTAGTAAAACACCAATGTAAAAACATATGCAGTATTCACCTTGCGCCTCTTCGGAGAGCAAATTCCGAAAACAAAGAAATATAAAAGCATATCATTGCATTATCGAATCCTGGCCATGAATAAATAAGGAAATGTAGCCCAAGAATTCTGAGATTTGACGTTTTTCCTAGTCCAAAAGAATTAAATCTGGTTTTTTATTAGATCCAAGGGACATTGGAAACAACTAGATATAGGATAAATGGACCCATGGACACAAAAACGATAGAGACTCACGTCGATAAGATGATCACCTCCCCTCCGCCTCCGGTCACCCGAGCGACGGCCGGAAGCGGAGGCCAGTACATTTTCCGTCAAGTCAGCCTCAATGACAGGGATATGTGTGCTTTCTTTTCGTCCAAAAATTCTTTGATCCCCTATGCATTGTGTGCAGACAGACCATGGGTTCATCAAATTTCGAGTTTCTTTTGTAAGTGCAATTTCGGCCGATAATAATAATAAAGTGAAAGGAGCTTGACGTGCTCTTCCTTCTGTTTCCCAGTGGGTCCCACGGTACAGAAACCCCAATGCCATCACTCAGCGACGCTCTCTCATCTCATGGCTCCGTCCTCTTCCACCCCACCCCGTGGCCATGGGAGAGGAGCAGAGCACCAGACTCGCCTTCTTGAGAGAGCCGGTCCAGCTCCCAAATAATCAAGCAGATCCACTCGTCGTCCTCCTCCGCTGGGCCGCATTGGGGCGCAGAGCCGAGGCCTCCGGTCGATCTGTCCCGCCCCCGCGCGCGGGTGAGGATTAGGAACCCTCTGTTTCTTGGAATTGGAGTTGATTTTGTGACGGTTCTTGCTCGCCTTAAACATGCGACCCCCGCTGGTTTCTTCGCAGAGCTCTGATCTTCCATCTTGTTGGGAATTGGCAAGCGGGGCCAAGCAAGGCAGGAAGTAGGCTGGTGGGGGAGTGAGAAGGGGAAGCGGAGAAACAAGGTTTGCTCCATGTCTTCTCTTCCAGATTCGTTGTTTCCATATGATCTCCTTGATATGAGTATTTCCGAACTGTTTCTTCTAAGCATTTGTGGTATACAGAAGAATAACTCATCAACACGACATAAATACATGACCATCAGCACACCTTTTTTCCTTACTATTTTGTCATGGTTTCTCTGGTGATCTTTGTGCACAGTTTGATCCAGTAAAGCTGAGTAAACTTGGGCCAGCGTTTAATAAGATTAGCTCCGTAACTGCTGGGAATTCTTCTAGTATAAGGTTTCCTATTTTCATACCTTTATTACTTGTTTACTATCTTCATAGATATTTTCCTAAATTGAAACTATGCAGAACAGTTAACACAGGCACATTCCAGCATGGTATCATGATCTTGAATAAAACATTTAGCTACTAGATATTGAGCTATGCGATTGAAGTGTCTTAATTCAGTATTTTTATACTTAACAATTTTATTCAGATTTATGACACTGCTTGGTCTAGCATTGTAGCTTCATTTTTACATGACCAAACTACCTTATGTATGCAATATCCAGCCAAACCATGTTGTATATCTTCAGTGGTAAAAATCAAGGGTCTGTTCTGAGTCATCTTATATAGTCTATTGAATTCGCAAAAAAATAAATATCTTTATGGTGTACTGAAGCTGGATTATTCCAGAGCTCGAATTTTAGGTTTTTTCCACGGTTAAGATGAATTATGCGAAGCTATGTTTACTTAAAAGTACATTTAGTGTTTTATCTTTTAGCACATGTACTAGAAATAGAGAATGCTCTTAGAGAGCCTGTCAAGGTAAAAGATGACGGATTGATAGATATAGCTTCAGCTTCTTTTTATTACTGCACCACTTTTCATTAATCACTGCTCACACATTTATTCTATTTCAGGCCACACAATGACTATAGTAGATTTCATAGAGCTGAGTGATGATAATATTATTGACTTGAGCAGCGATGAGGAGACTGTTCAGAAGGATCAAATTGCAACTCAAGACCGGGTGACGTTGCTTGATAGGCAGGGTATGTTTCTCCTAGCTGGTGAAGGTAGCCAAGATGTGCCTGCTGTGTTTGTTGTAGCTAGTGAAGGAAGTCAAGAGGCTGCTGAGTGCGGACATGCTTTTGAAGCCACCGCATCGTCCATGGTTACGGAGAAAGCACCTTTTGTTGCAGCTAATGAAGGGAGGCAAGATGCTGCTGAGTCTGGAAATGCTTTGGAAGCTACCCCATTGTCCTTCGTCACCAAAAAAGCACCTCTTGATACGGCTAAGTCACCGAACTGTCATCGCTCTCCAACATCAGCGTCATTCCCCGGTAAATTCCTCTCTACCCTTTGTCATTGCAGTTGTGTGTTTATCATGTGAACGATCCATTCGAGGAAGCATTGCAACAAATTCCTGTTATTTGAAGTTTAACATTGGCCTTCCTGAAAAAATGTTAATGTTGATCTGCTGCAGGCCCAACTTCCACCACTCCAAAAGCTCTCACTTCTGAAGGTGGGGATGCAAAGTCAGTGAGAGTGAAGAGGAAATATCGTAAGAAGAACTACCATACCGGCACTGCTAGGAAAAGTCATAGGCTTATACAGATAGGCACCAGTCGTGTGGAAGAGCTGGCAGCGGATCAGAAGAGGTCTCGCACGATCGAGCCAGCAGAAGAATCAGCTGCCTCTACCGACAAGGCAGGACCTGCGAAACTCTCTCTACCGACCCCGCAGACTAGCTGTAGTTGACTGAATATGATACCTGATTCTACATGGACCTGTCTAACTTGTGTTGTTGTAGTTCCTCTCATGCGTAGTGTTTATGGAACAACTCTTGTAGCATCTGTAGTGGGATCTGAGCTCACGTTGCCCCAGCTATCTCAGAATTGTATTTCCATTGTATTTGTCGAGAATGTATGTTGTGGATGAACATCTGTTACCTGGGAGCGTAGAAAACTTCTTGCCATCCTGGATCCAATCTGAGATTTAACCAAACGAAAATAAACTGAAATCTTGATAGCAACTGCTTTTGTGAAATTTGAGAAAAAGTGTGATAAGAGGGCTGAAGCCATAGTTTAGCTCTGTTCACAGATGAATGTACATTCAGTTGTGAGGTTTATACCGCATCAGTAGTGCTAGTGCTACTTGCTTGGCTTGTTGTGGTTCAGATAAAAGAAGGCAGTGCGCTAGGATTTACTGAACCATGGATACAAACTTTTTGAGCATTTAGTTCCGTCTCGAAAGATCTTTTAGAATTATCAAGTCTAGGTTGCTCAGAAGAATTGAAATCACACAAGAGTTGATGCTAACTATGAAGGAAAATTGCAGACATGCCATGGCCAGCTAGATATTTACACTACTATTAAACAATCTAACAAGAACTTTTTTACGTGCACCCCGCAATTAGTCCCACAACCCACACAAACCAATCAACACCACACGATTAGGCCCACAATTCTCAATCTGACAGCCATCATTGAATTAATACCTTTGCGGTGTGCACGTAGCAATTTGCAATGACTGACCGTGCTTCATCGGGAGAGGAGTACTGGAAATACCAGTCCCGCGGCCCCTACAATCACGGAAATCCGATCACAAACAAAGGTAACTCCACGCCCTTATCCTGGAACTACCAGTTCCACGGCCCCTACGATCACGGAAATCTAATCGCAAATAAGCTAACTCCACGCCCTTGACCTCGACCTCATCGTCTGGCACGACGGCGACCTGGTGCCAGATGCCGCCAACCAACAGCGTCTCCTGCCTGCACGGCGACCTCACTGCACTGCACCACTCCGTCGCCCCGCCATCGCCGATTGTTGTCGCTCACAGTGTGGCATCCTTCCTGCAATCGCTAGTGCCCAGGAGAGATAGAGCCTGCCCCGGCAACAAGCCTGTCGCCGCGCCCGCGGCCGCCCTGCACCCGGCGCCCGCCGCGTCCCCTGAACCGGTCGGCCACACGCAGCTGTGATTCTTCCATGCACTTCCTCAGGTTCGACGTCTTCCTACCTGTTGCAACATTACTCATGATTAGTAGATGTTTGAGAATAGAGTTCTAAATAATAAGCCGTTGCACCTTATCTGTTTTTCTAACTAAAACATGCACCCTATTTCCTACTCCTGGTGTCGAAAAAAAGTTGGCTTTCAGAATTTACAACAGTGACTTGTGCAGTGTACAACTCTGCCGAAACACAATATCAACAAAAAGGACAGTGTGGTATGTTTACAGAGACGAAACGGATATTGCTTATCTGCCTGACAGTAATATAAATCCAGCGTCTGATGTTGATGTTCATGATTATATGCACAATATCCATGCTTGTAACAATTTAGTGACATGAATATTCACATGAAGGCGACGGTATGTCATCTCCCAGTCGTGCAGAGGCACGCACCCCATTTCAGGATTTAAGCAACAACTAACCATTGGGTGAGTATCATCAACCAATTCTAATTTGTGCTACTGTTTTGTTGTTGCTCGTGCGCTAACTTGTGCATAAAATTTACTATGAATGCAGGCCCTCACATCCAAATTCAGGGGTTAAGGTACCCCAACTCTGCAGAATATGTGACCCAGTTTGCACCATTGAAGATGTGGGTTAGTTCGTCGATTTAATTATGATGCAAATGTGTCAACAATGTTTATTTGACCATAAATCTGGGTTCTCTTTCCTTTGTTCAGGTATAGCGCCTTTTACTGGCTCCAATCCACTTAAAAATACGCCAGATAATGATACAAGAGTCCTTGTCGAACCATCTCCACATGGTACTCAAAACACTACAAATCTGCTAATTATTTTTGCCGATACCACGTCGACTATAATATGTACATTGTTGTGCTCTACTGATCTTATGATTTTGCATGGTGGGCAACGACAAGACAAATGATCCATATTGAATGTTTGAGCCCATTTTTTAGCAAACCAATTTAGAAGGTACATTATATATAATTATTCTTCACATATCAAGGTCTTCATCTATAATTTTCCTGCATTTATGATTGGTAAATATATTGCCTACTAGACTGCTAGGAGCCATTGCATAATGGAGGAGCCGCATACCATGAACCTGATGAAGAAGCTAGAATATTTCTGGATCAAGGTATGTCCATTGTGTAATTTCCAATTTAGCACCCTCAAGTGTACATTTTATGATAAAGATCAAGACTTGGTTCACAGGAAGACTAGGTCTCCAGATCTTAATATGACCTTATACGGAAGATTCCGCAAATACTAGAGTGTAACCCTTATGCGCAAGCTTTCAAGAGCCTTGGGCCTGTAGTGGGTCTACATGAGTACAAAATCTCACTAAACACGATATCAACTTGGATCAGAGAAGGTACAATGCCCGAACGACTTCTCAGGTGGCAGAGATATGGGTTGAAGGGAGCGACCCACAAAATTACTTTGACACGAGTGTTGTCGTGCATGAAAAAATGGGAGACCGGCTCCTATATATTAGAGCATATTAGGGGTGCTACAACCCATTGTCATATCCACTATTCTTCCCACGTAGGGAGACTGGTTGGAATCGTTACATGCCATATGTTGGGCCCCTGGATGACACGACTAAAAATTTAGTGGATATTCTGCACCACAAGGAAACCAAGCCTCTGATTTCTATACAGGTATGATGTTCACTATTAATCTAAATCCTTACTATTTATGAATGAAAATTTATGTTTCCATCTATCTATCAGATCTATCGGATGAAAACTTGATTAGTAAAAGAAAGTATTGACAGGCACTGACTTTAAAAGAGAAATATAGCACATGACTGAAATTGTTAAATTATGATCTAAATTTTAGTACCGTGTTGGACTAGACGTAGTACAAACGGTGTGGGCCTTTGCGTTGACGTCGACGCGTACGAGTATAACTCGTTTACTTGTCCTCCAAGGACTCTCATGTATTGCCCTCTTATATACCCCATGTAGTCGCACATCAGATGGTCTGTCGTCTCGTGCTTGTAATACTCCTCTATCATAGTGATTGCGCCTTCATGCGTCCGTGGTTTTCTCCGCAAGGGTTTCCACGTAAAAATCCGTGTCTCTTTATCTCGTTTATTTCTCGTTATTATCTAACAAATGGTACTCCCTCCGTCCGGGTGTATAAGTCATCTTAGGAGTAGCACCATGACCTAGGTGGCTGTAGATTGGCTGAGGAGGAGCACCGCGACCAGCTTAATTTCCAATCAGAGCGCTGCACAAAAGGAAGCAAAATCAGCATTTAATAGGATGTCTTTTCAGCTCTCCATGCAGGCCCACGTACGTGATACTCCAGCCGCGATCAACGCCCAGCATGCAAAACTGTCTTCAATATCCTGCCTAACCAACGCCCAGCCGCGATGCATGCATTTGCCGTTCTCGTGCGAGCGCCTCCTCTTCCTCCCCGCGCATCTTCTTCCTCGGCGCGCCTCCTCTGGCCGAAAATTTTCAGTCCAAATCTTCCTCCCGCGTATCCTCCTTCCTCCCCGCGCCTCCTTTAGCTCCAAATTTTTGGTTTTAGATCAACCGCGCGAAGCTGTGAAATACATCTATAAATAGGTTACCCCATGGCTGCAACTTCTCACATTCATCTTCCTCCTCCCGTCAATGGTGATGTTCGATCTCAACGAGCCACCACCAGTAGATGAAGTAGTGGAGGATGGAGCAGGCCGTGGTGGAGAGGATGGAGGAAGCTGGCCGCCGCCACCAGAAGCGCTGGTGGTAGGTGCTCGAGATCGAGGCACAGCAGATGCCGTCGTCCTAGGTGGTCGCCGGCCGCCACCTCTAGGCATGGCAGGCCGTCCGCGTGGCGGCTTCTTCTATACCAGCGGTGATACGACGCCGGGGCTCCCACCGCTCGGCCTAGTTCGTCGTCCTCGCGCCGTCTATACTCCAAGCATCGGCGATGCAGCGTCGGACATGCCACCGTCCGGCCTCCTTGGACGAACCATGCCAAGCTTTACGATAGGCACGGCAGGAAGCGAGCCAGTCGTCCCCGTGCGCCGCGTTGGGCTGTCCCGTAGGCCTCGCGGCGGTTGTACCGGTGAGGCAGGATCCAGTCGTGGTGGCGGGAGCAATCGGGCACGAGGTGCAGTCCGTCCTCGCGGTGGTGCATCTAGTGGCTCCGCTATGGGCGGGAGCAGCGTTGAGGGATCTGCCGTCCAAGGTCTGTACCTTGGCGACGGCCTGGAGGAGCAGAACGGGCACAGGCAGGAGCATGGCGGCGGTGGTACGGGTCGTGGCGGCGGGATTAATTTGGTACGAGGTGCAGCCCGTCCTCGGCGTCCTCGCGGTGGTGCATCAAGTGGGTCGGCTACAGGCGGGAGCAGCGTTGCGGGTTCTCCTGCTGGACGTGACGACGGTGACGAACAAGTGCGAGGCGGCAACGTCGGCACGAACAATGTGCAAGCTCCAGCAAGGACATATGGCCGTAAGTAAATAAGCTGCCATGGCAGCGTTTTTGTACTCATGGCAATGATTATGTTTATGCAATACTCATGGAGTAACTTAGAACCATTGCAGTGAGTATGCGACTTAAAATTGCTGCCATGACATATTTTAGGACCTCCAAGGAGCACTAGGGGTCGAGGTTCAAGAAAAGGCAGTGGCAGTGGGACTTCGCGCACCCCTGGTGTCGAAGAAAATGGCGTGGGCATTGGATACGCTGGTGGCTTCGATAGCAACTACACGTAAGTGCATTTGCATTACACATTCTAATTTATATTTGGTTCACTATGCACTAAACAGAAAACTTTTATGTGTACAGCTTTGGAAACTTTCAATCTGCTCATGATGCTGGTGTCTTTGAGCACATGGACGCTTGCCCGCCTCTACCAGAGTTTCCTCTAGCCCCAAAGAAGATACTGGACCTAAGTAAGTCATGCAACATATGACATGCAACATGTCTTTGTAATGAAACATTTTCTTGTAAGCATGGATGAAATCTGATTGTCTATGCATCAAATAATATTTGTGAATCAAGACATATTTAATCTAATTTTTGCTATAGTCGGAAATATATTTTAAAGTCATTTGTCTTCTTGAATAGATGTACTTGCCAACAAAAAGAAAAGGAAATACTACGACGCCAACCAGAAGAGACACATCTATGCCATGATCTTGGCCAGGAGTGGTCTTGGTAGAAGGAAGAGGGGAGTAAGTAAAGAGGTTGCCCGTCTATGTGAATGTTCAGTGAGGGTTGTGCAAAGGATATGGAAGCAAGGGCGAGAAGGTGGTTCCGTTAACACCGTCATCGATAGGAGAAAGCTAAAGTGTGGTAGGCAAAAAGTTAAGCTCAACGCCGATGCCATGGAAGCTATACCACATGAAGAGCGTACAACAATACGGTGCCTAGCTGCTGCACTTAACATGAAGAAGAGTACGGTGCATCGTAGGCTTAAAGAAAAAGAATTCCGTCGTCATACTAGTGACTTGAAGCCCGCTTTGAATGTAGACAATATGAAGGCTCGTGTGGAGTACTCTCTTATGCACCTTGAGCCATCAAGCTTGGCACATAAGCCTACTTTCAAGGCTGGGTACAATGTTGTACATATAGATGAGAAATGGTTTTATCGGACAAGGAAGAACCAAAAACTTTATTTGACCAACAAGGAACCAAACCCTCAGAGGCAAACAAAGAACAAAGGTCACATAGAGAAAATAATGTTCCTTGCAGCCATGGCTAGGCCTAGGTACAATAGTGCTGGTGAGTGCACATTCGACGGCAAGATAGGGGTATGGCCATATGTGGAATGGGTAGCGGCACAAAAGGAGAGTAAAAATAGGAAAAGGGGAACCATGGAACTGAAGCCCTCCACAAGTGTTGGTAAGATATCTCCATTCTATTATTGTCATGTTGTCAAAGAGTACAATTTTATTAAGTTCATGTTTCCATCATTTGTTTGCTCTTTGTGTAGGCAAGGAAAAGAGCCGCGAATACCTAATTAAGTATGTTTTGCCGGCGATCAAGGAGAAGTGGCCAGAAGAAGATCGTTGGAATACAATTTTTATTCAACAAGACAATGCGAAGACACATGTTGATGTGGATGACCCCTACGTTCTTCGTGAAGCGAGAAGAGGTGGTTGGGACATTAGGATGATTTTTCAACCACCTAATTCGCCCGACACCAATGGTTTGGATCTTGGTTGGTTTAACTCTATTCAAGCCATGTTTCAACGAAAAATGCCGAAGGACCTCCCAGATATTGTGAAGAAGGTGGAAGAATCTCTTGAAGAATATCCACATCAACGTCTAAACAGAATTTTCTTAAGCCATCAAGCTTGTATGAGAGAGATCATCAAACATAAAGGGTCCATTCACTATGCGTTGCCCCATTTGAAGAAGCAGTCACTTGAGGCGACGGGAGACCTTGCAATCAGATTGGATATCGATCTAGAGTACGTGGAAGCTGCGAGAGTGTTCTTGGCCACTCCATGAAAAATTTATGTGATTGTAATGCATCATGTGAGGACTTGCCTTTTAGTCTTATGTCAAAAAAACTTGTAATGCAGGAGGTTGCAATGAAACTTTATCATGGCATTTTATATTTCGTATGGAACATCACTCTTGTTAGTTTTATGAAAATTTGTATAACTGAACAATAGAGTCTGATTTATATTCTAGTTCTCGTCAATACAATGAAACTAACAACCATTGTCACTGCATGCCACTCTTCCTTCTCGACATAAAATGATAACTTACAACCATATTTTTCAATGCAAATTCATACACCGAAAAATATAAGCGAGCAATTCATCTTCCTTCTCGACATACTTACTCTACGAAGTCATCCTTCGGTGGCTTGATCGAACCATCCATGTTGAAGTACTCGGAGCTATGCAAGTGAAGCATCTCCCCAATGATTGGGTTTTTCTTTGGATCGTCAATGTCATCCCACTTGTTTTTCTTCTCGGTGTCCAACACGTCCTCCACTCTCACCACCGGATGCTTCATTACGTGCACGTCTTCGCCACCAACCTGCACCCCAACGTTGATTGTGCGAACTTTCTTCTTCCATGTTCCGGAGAGGAGCAACTCATGGTTCGCTTCAATCCATTTGCTCTCCCTCTCCGCACAACCGGAGCTCCACGTCAAAGATTCTTCCGTCATGGCGAACGGATCTTGTGTCTCCGCATCCGGGTCCACAAAAGGAACATCATCCAACTTATGTACACGTACATACTCCATCTCACCAATCCCTGCAATCATCTGCTGCTGGACAAACTCCTCCTCCATGGTGCAGTTTTTTTCCTCCATGGCGCCCATCTGCTGCTGGACAAACTCCTCCTCCATGGCGCCCATCTTCTTCTCCATGGCGCCCATCTGCTGCTGGACGTCCTCCTCGTCCATGCCTCTCTTCCTTGCCTTCACGATCTGATCCTTCATGGCGCCCATCTTCTCCTCCATGGCGCCCTTCACCTTGCTGCAAGTCTTCTCCATGGCGCCCTCCTCCTCGTCCATGCCTCTCTTCCTTGCCTTCACGATCTGATCCTTCATGGCGCCCATCTTCT
>NC_041381.1:35668114-35685095 GCF_002162155.2 Triticum dicoccoides | reverse complement strand
TACTCCCTCCGTCCGGGTGTATAAGTCATCTTAGGAGTAGCACCATGACCTAGGTGGCTGTAGATTGGCTGAGGAGGAGCACCGCGACCAGCTTAATTTCCAATCAGAGCGCTGCACAAAAGGAAGCAAAATCAGCATTTAATAGGATGTCTTTTCAGCTCTCCATGCAGGCCCACGTACGTGATACTCCAGCCGCGATCAACGCCCAGCATGCAAAACTGTCTTCAATATCCTGCCTAACCAACGCCCAGCCGCGATGCATGCATTTGCCGTTCTCGTGCGAGCGCCTCCTCTTCCTCCCCGCGCATCTTCTTCCTCGGCGCGCCTCCTCTGGCCGAAAATTTTCAGTCCAAATCTTCCTCCCGCGTATCCTCCTTCCTCCCCGCGCCTCCTTTAGCTCCAAATTTTTGGTTTTAGATCAACCGCGCGAAGCTGTGAAATGCATGGCGCCCTCCTCCTCGTCCATGCCTCTCTTCCTTGCCTTCACGATCTGATCCTTCATGGCGCCCATCTTCTTCTCCATGGCGCCCATCTTCTCCTCCATGGCGCCCTTCACCTTGCTGCAAGTCTTCTCCATGGCGCCCGCATCCTCCCTCATCTCCATGGATCCAATCTGGAAACCTTCTCCTTCCATGGCGAACAGCCTGCTTTTTCTCTCCTACCCCGTGTTTCCTTCTGCCATGGCTTATAAAGGATGGGAAGAACAGCATGCACGGCATGCAGATTTCGTTTCACACTAGAGAAGAGGTAAAACGGGAGGAGAGGGGTTTCCACGTGGGGAGAACGAGGCAGCGGAGGGAATCGAGGAACAAACAGAACGCTCGTTAATGAGGCTGGGAGGGTAACGAGGAGAATTTAATGTTACACGCCTAAACGTTTTGGGAAAATCTGGTTTTCGTAAGATGACTTATACACCCGGACGGAGGGAGTATACAGAGCCAAGTTTCAGATGCGAGATTTGAGACGAGAGAATTAAGGTTGCGCGCCGCCGCCCACGCGTGACCAGGCGATCCGAGGCCGGATCGATTTCCGCTGCTGCAGCGATTACGAAGTCGAGACCGACAGCAAGTTTGGGTGACGCTCGTTCGTGCAGCAGACTTATCATCATCCGTACCTGCCGCAGCGGCCAGATCGATTTTTTCTAGTCCACGTACCATCCGCCGAGCCGTGGGCTGTTTCGCTGGCATCAAATCCCGAGGAGGCCAGCCGCTAGAGTTTTTTTCTTGGCGTGAAGTGGATCACGTTGCTGCTGCTACTACCCACGAGGTTTTCAATCGATCGGCCACTGCAACTAGTACTACTTATAGTACGTGAGCTCTAGTTTTTCATCTGATCCAATCTGCTACTAGTACTACTCTACGTGAGGCTAGTACTACTAGTTCAGTTTTTCTGTTCTCCGTTGGTCTGCTACTACCAGGTGCTATTTATCCTATTTTTCGTCTGCTCCGCATATTAAATTTTGTCAGGATTTTTTTGTGGCTTGTACTACTTTATGTACACAGTTTTATCGGTTTATAGCATCCATGAAGTATGATCTTCCGCTGCTGGACCGTGACACAAGGTTTACCCTATGGCAAGTCAAGATGCGGGCGTTGTTGGCACAGTCTGACTATGATGAAGCACTGGATAGTTTTGGGAAGAATAGAATTCAGGACTGGACTGATGAGGAGAAAAGAATTGATTGTAAGGCTTTGTCACAAATTCAATTCCATTTGCATAATAATATTTTGCAGGAAGTTTTGAGCGAGAAAACTGCCGCCGCTCTATGGTTAAAGCTGGAAGGGATTTGCATGACTAAAGATCTCACCAGCAAGATGCATCTGAAGCAAAAATTATTCCTGCACAGATTACCCGAGGGAGGTAATGTTTTGAATCATATTTCAGAATTTAAAGAGATCATATCTGATCTAGCTGCAATGGAGGTTAAGTATGAAGAGGAAGATACTGCTTTAATGTTACTTTGTTCACTGTCAAGTTCTTATACCAATTTTAGAGACACCATATTATACAGTCGTGATACTCTCACACTTAATGAAGTTTATGAAGCTTTGAACTCTAAGGAGAAGATGAAATTAATGGTGCCTCATGATGGTTCGAGTTCATCCCAAGCCGAGGGATTATCTGTTCGTGGCAGGACAAAGGAGAAGAACCCCAATAATGGAAACAGAGGCAAAAGTAAGAACGACTACAGGGGCCGGTCGCAATCCAGAGACAAGAAGTATTGCAGATATTGCAGGAGAGACGGGCATGACATCTCTGAGTGTTTCAAGTTGCAGAACAACGAAAAGAGGAAAGGTAACAAACAAGGTGACAATTCTGCTAATGTTGCTCGTGATGATAGTTCCGATGATGCTCTTGTCGTTATTGCTGGATGTGCTGAGACCAATGATGAGTGGGTACTTGAAACTGCATGCACTTTTCATATGTGTCCACATAGAGATTGGTTTAATACTTTTGATTCCACTACTTCTGCTGGTTCCGTTTTGGGTTTTGATAATTCACCATGCAAGATTGAAGGCATAGGTTCTATTCGAATCAAGATGTTCGATGGCATAATCAGAACTTTGACAGATGTTCGGTATATTCCGAAGATGAAGAGAAATCTTATTTCTATGAGTGCCCTTGATGCAAAGGGGTACAAGTATTCAGGTGGAGATAGTGTTTTGAAAGTCACCAAAGGTTCCCTTATTGTGATGAAAGGTGATTTAAGTTCGACCAATGGTCTTTATTACCTTCGAGGTTCTACCGTTTCAGATAACGCTACTCCAGTTGTTTCAAAGAATTCTGATTGTGATGCTGCTAACCTTTGGCATATGCGTCTTGGACATATGAGTGAACTTGGTTTAACAGAGTTAAACAAGAGAGGTTTTCTTGATGGATATGAACCTGGTAAATTGAAATTTTGTGAGCATTGCATCTTCGGCAAGCATAAGAGGGTGAAGTTCAATACTTCGACCCATACAACTGAAGGTATTCTTGATTATGTGCATTCTGATTTATGGGGACCATCTCGCAAGAAGTCACTAGGTGGTGCAAGTTACATGCTGACTATTATTGATGATTATTCGAGAAAAGTTTGGCCTTATTTCTTGAAGCATAAATATGAAGCATTCTCAGCATTTAAGGAGTGGAAGATTATGATTGAGAGACAAACTGAAAGGAAGGTAAAGATACTTCGCACTGATAATGGTATGGAATTCTGTTCTAAGCAATTTAAAAATTATTGCAAGTCTGAAGGCATTGTCAGACACTACACCGTTCCTTATACTCCTCAACAAAACGGTGTTGCTGAGCGTATGAACAGGACCATTATTTCCAGAGCCCGTTGCATGTTGTCCAATGCAGGTTTGCATAGGCGTTTTTGGGTTGAGGCCGCTTCCACTGCTTGTTATCTCATTAACCGTTCACCATCTATTGCTCTTAATAAGAAAACTCCAATTGAGGTATGGTCTGGTTCACCTGCTGATTATTCACAGTTGAGAGTTTTTGGTTGCACTGCTTATGCTTATGTTGATAATGGTAAGTTGGAGCCTAGGGCTGTTAAGTGCATCTTTCTTGGTTATAAGTCTGGTGTTAAAGGTTTTAAATTGTGGAATCCTGAAACCCAGAAGGTGGTTATTAGCAGAAATGTTATCTTTAATGAATCTGCTATGTTACATGATGTTTCATCTAGTAATGTTCCCGTTGAGAGTGAACAGCAGCCTATTGTTCAGGAGTCTACTGCTCAGGTGGAGCATGTTATTGATTCAGGTGATACATCTGGTAATGAAATTGTTGATGCACATGATGAACCCATCGTTGATGATGAACATGTCACTCCCACTCCAAATCAGCCTATTGTTCCACCCAGTTGGAATCTTGCACGTGACAGAGTTAGACGGGGTATTAATAAACCTGTCAGGTTAATTGAAGAGTGCAATATTGTTTCTTTTGCTTTATCTGTTGCAGAGGAAATTGAAGGTAATTCTGAGCCTTCTTCATATTCCGAGGCTATTATTTCTGGTGATAGTAATAAGTGGATGACCGCTATGCATGATGAGATGGAATCACTTGAAAAGAATGGCACTTGGGATTTAGTAAGATTACCTAGAGAGAATAAACCTATTCGTTGCAAGTGGGTTTTCAAGAGGAAAGAATGTGTTTCTCCTAATGATGAGACAAGATATAAAGCAAGGTTAGTTGCTAAAGGTTATAGCCAGATTCCAGGTATTGACTATAACAAAGTCTTTTTCTCCTGTTGTGAAGCATAGCTCTATTCGCACTTTACTTAGTATTGTTGCCATGCATGATCTTGAGCTTGAACAATTGGATGTTAAAACTGCATTCTTACATGGAGAATTAGAAGAGGATATTTATATGGAACAACCTGAAGGTTTTGTTATTTCTGGAAAAGAAAAGCTTGTCTGCAAGTTAAAGAAATCTCATTATGGATTGAAGCAATCCCCTAGACAGTGGTACAAGAGATTTGACACATTTATGCTCTCTCAAGGTTTCAAAAGGTCTAATTATGATAGTTGTGTTTATTTGAAAACTGTCAATGTTTCAACTATTTATTTGCTCCTTTATGTTGATGATATGCTTATTGCTGCAAAGAGTATGTCAGAGATTAATGAACTAAAGAAGCAATTGAGCAATGAATTTGAGATGAAGGATTTGGGTGCAGCAAAGAAAATACTTGGCATGGAAATATCCAGAGATAGACCATCTGGAAAAGTGTATCTCAGTCAGAAGGGATATATTGATAAAGTTGTTCGTCATTTTAATATGCATAATGCCAAGCTGGTGAGTACACCGTTAGCTGCACACTTCAAATTATCATCAGCTTTATGTCCTAAGTCAGATGCAGATATTGAGTACATGTCTAGAGTTCCCTATTCGAGTGCAGTTGGTTCACTTATGTATGCCATGGTTTGTTCTCGTCCTGACTTATCATATGCATTGAGTGTTGTCAGTAGATACATGGCTAATCCTGGAAAAGAGCATTGGAAAGCAGTTCAGTGGATTTTCAGATACCTGTGTGGTACTTCTAATGCTTATTTACAATTTGGGAAAACTGGAGATGGACTTGTTGGTTTTGTTGATTTTGATTTTGCTGGTGATTTGGATAAGAGAAGATCGCTCACAGGTTATGTTTTCACCATTGGTGGTTGTGTTGTGAGTTGGAGAGCAACTTTGCAGTCTATTGTGGCTTGTTCCACTATTGATGCCGAGTATATGGCTATTTCTGAGGCATGCAAAGAAGTTATCTGGTTGAGAGGTTTGTACACTGAGCTTTGTGGAGATTCATCTTGCCATACCATATTTTCTGACAGTCAAAGTGTCATATATCTTACAAAGAATCCAATGTATCATGAGAGGACAAAGCACATTGATGTTAGATTTCACTATATTCGAGATGTTATTGCTGAAGGTGATTTGAAGGTATGCAAGATAAGTACTCATGATAATCCTGCTGATATGATGACAAAGCCAGTTCCTACCAATAAGTTTGAGCTTTGCTCAGGCTTAATTGGTATTTCTCACTAGTCCGATGGACTTTGACGCACAAGGTGTTTATGCTCATTTGGATGGAGTTATTCACTTTCTTCGACTACTGGAGGGAATTTGGATCAAGGTGGAGATTGTTAAATTATGATCTAAATTCTAGTACCGTGTTGAACTAGACGTAGTACAAATGGTGTGGGCCTTTGCATTGACGTCGACGCGTACGAGTACAACTCGTTTACTTGTCCTCCAAGGACTCTCATGTATTGCCCTCTTATATACCCCATGTAGTCGCACCTCAGACGGTCTGTCGTCTCGTGCTTATAATACTCCTCCATCATAGTGATTGCGCCTTCGTGCGTCCGTGGTTTTCTCCCGTAAGAGTTTCCACGTAAAAATCCGTGTCTCTTTGTCTCGTTTATTTCTCGTTATTATCTAACAGAAATAACAGAAATAACAGAAATCCGTGTATGGAAGAGATCTAGCTATCAGGCGACACATTAGTAATAGTGGAATAAAAATAATACCTATCAGATGTGTTCACATCTGAAGTTTTTTTTTCCTTGTCAATTTCACATATCCCTCGGTCCCTGCAGAGGAGAAATACCACAGATCCCTATCATACTTCAATACAAAAGATCCATCAACAAATTAAGCTATAATTTTGACAACAACACCTGAAAGGAAACCTAAAACCTTTTAAAGCAAACAGTTCTTTTTTTGACAATGTAAAGCAAACAAATACTTCCCCCGTTAAGAAATATAAGAGTGTTCTTATATTTATTTACAGAGGGAGTACCACTCTGCAATGAGAACTACAACTGTCCATTTCAGTTCAGACCTTTGTATGTACCACTGTATCTCAGCCACGAAAAGGGTAAAATAGGAACAACATGGAGAAAAGAGTTCATTACATATGCTTAATAGTAATGTATGTAAGCATCAGATCTTAAATCTGGTCTATATTCATAACAAAAGATAGCATTGCTGCTACTCACAGGAGGAGATATTACACTATCAGTTGAGTTAAGCTATATCCACAATTTTCTACTCCCTCTGTAACCAACTAAAGTTACCGGCTGCCGGTCAGTACAACTCATAGGAAGAAATTTAGTTACTACAACCAGATACTATAACTCACAGGAAGAAATATTATAGTTAGTAGAACCAAATTCTGAAATTTTGTAATTACGCGTGGGCTTACCTGCTGCCATTGGCGCGCGGAGCGGGAGTTCTCGCAGTGGGCAAAGGCGACGATGCGCGCGACGCCTGCGGTGATCCGCACCACCAGAACCCCATTCCGCCTCCTCTCCGTCTCCTCCCCTACCAGCGCTTGCTTCTTCGACCCCTCCTCCTCCGCGGCCGCCACGCATCTGGGGGCAGGCACGGGCAGCTTGCCGAAATCGAAGCACCCGAACCGCTCCAGCTGGTGAGGCGTCGGGGCCTGCTCCGTGTTCGGGCAACGCCAGCGCGGGATGGCCGCGGCCGCCGATGTGGATGAGACGAATCCCGGGCCACCGCGTCCGCCTCAGACGGCCCCTTGCGCTGGGTCGCTCGCGAGCATGCCGAGCTTGAGTGCCTCCTCGGGGACTTCGGGGACCGGATCAACGAGAAGGGGCGTGCGGACCTCGCGCCGGCTGTGGGGACGAAGGGGAGGGGCTGCCTACGAGGTGGAAAGGGGGAGCTGGCGACCAGGAGAATGGGGAACAGCGTGGAGAATTGGGCGTATCCCGCGAGGGCGAGCAGCTTTGTTCAATTTTTTTAACAGGCGTGTCCAATTCATCTACGTGGGTCTGATTTTTTTAGGGAAGGTCTGCTTTTTTTTTTTTATCATCAGGTCTGGTCACAAGGATTTTACAAAGAAATTTTCAGTCATGATCATTTGATGATTTTGGAAATCTTGTAAAACTATTTGTAAATAAATGAATATACTAAAATCCCGTAATCATACATGACATCTTGTGGTCTGTGAACATTAAAATTTACAGATGTTCAAATTTGAAATAGATATTTTTATTATTGATTACGTACGTGCGTTGCACGTGCACATTTACTAGTGGATTTGAAAAAGTCCATTTTAAACATTTTACTTGTAGAGTCTAGCTAAATCGAACCCCCAACTCAGAGTCCCGATCGTTGGTACCCTGAACTTATCAATCCCGATCTAAATCGAACCCTGGAGCTGTTTCTCGCGTAAAAGAAAAATATCTCAAAATGAGATAATTTGCTACTTTCGCTGACTAACTTGACCCCCCCACCTGTTATAAATCTTCCACCTCTATTCTTGTGCGAGCCGCCCAGTAACTGATTTTTTTCATATTCGTGCCCACTTGCATAGCGAAATTAAGCTAGTTTTCATAATTCTTTTTTTTCTCTTTTGATTTTCCATTTCCGTAATTTCTATTATGAGTTCATAATCTTTTTGCTTCTTTTTCATTTACATCTTCCTTAGGCATTTCTTATTTATATATTTATTTTTCTTTCTTTTTCATTTTTCCTTTTCTCTATTTTAATATCAAATTTCTTTCTTAAACATTATGTATCTACTTTGATGTATTTCTTAATATACAATGAGCATTTCACAATAGAGGGTCAATTCTCTTAAAAAATTATGAAAACTAATTCAAATTCACAAAAATATAAATTTGGGAACATTATCAAAACTTTGCAAAAGATTTTCAAACTCATGATTTTTTTCGAAATTCATGGACACATTATAAATTTGGGAACATTTTTCAAGTTCGTGAACAATTGTTTTTTCATTTTTTGAGCTCGTAATGTTTTTTTAAATTCATGAATGGATTTTAATATTCAAAACATTTTTGGGTTTCAAGAAATTTTTTCAAATGCAAGAAACCTTTTCAAATTTGTGAACATTTTTTGAGTTCAAGAACATTTTTCCAAACTCCTGGAGATTTTTCAAATTTGAGAATCTATTTTATTTCCAAATTTGTTTCCACATTTGCGAACATTTTTTGAGTTCACGGACATTTTTTCAAACTTCTAAATTTTTTTCATATTTAAGAATATTTTTAATTTCTGAACATTTTTTCTGATTTGCAAACATTTTTCAATATCATGCACATTTTTCAAATTCATAAAAAATCATGACTGTTTTGCAGGCTGGCCGACCCATCAAAGGAGCGACATGAGAGATGTAATCCCAAGATCGTCGCTTTCCCGGTGCACCAAACAACTCCAGTGTTTGATTTACACCGGGATTGATATGTTCAGGGTGCCAACTACCGGGATTCGGAGTTGCGGATTTGATTTAGCTAAGCTCTACAAGTTCATGGTTTAAAATAGACTTTTTCCACATGCATTTAACAAAACACACAAAGATAATAGGCCATAAGAGTTTGTGAGGGTGGAGAACTTTCTTAAGAAGAATTTGTTCTACTTAATTCCAAGTGGACAGTAGAGATATTTGAAAAATAAAATATATTTTATTTGCTAGGTCAGCATTAGAGAAGCTGACAATGCAGGATTTATTCCTTTTTTTTACTCTATAATGCACGAAAAATCAATGTTTCGTTAGTATGTTGCAAGTGGAAACCAGTTGTCGAGGATATTAAATACATTAACGTGCGGGAGAAAGGCGACCAACTAGCATGGCCACGTGGCGCATGCTGGTTGGCCGTGGCGAGAAACTTTTTGAATTTTTTTTGTATATTACTTTTGAATGATGAAAGTGAGACTTTTTTTCTTTTGAGAAATTTTTTTGGAGATTATTTTTAGAAGATGAAAGTGAGACTTTTTTCCCTTTTTTCTGAGATTTTTTTTAGGCTTTCCCTTTTTCTTTTTGAGATGGATGTGATGTCCACGGGTTGCCAAGAAAGTTTTTTAAAATTTTGAGATGAAGCTGAGATTTTTGTAATTTTTTCCTTTAAGAGGAAGAAATACGGGCACAACTTCCTCTCAAGAGACCCGACCACTAGTATTATAGATTAGAGACCATGTCTATGTACCAAAATACCATCCTTCATATCAGGGTCGTGTTAGAAGTATTATGTTTAAATCACATATAAGTTGTCTTATACTCAAATATATACTATATATGTCATACATATAGCTTCGCTTATATCAGGACCACAATAGAATAAGTTTAAACCACGTGTAACTTGTCTTATACTCTAAGTCACTTTCTTTTGCATTGTTCTCCATGTGTACCCCATACGAGAGTCGGATCACTAAAACATAACGAGAACAAAATTATTCTAGCCAGCCTACAATTTCTACATTGTATTAAAGCGGTTAGTCTAATGACGTCGATCCTAGATTTCTTCACCACTTTCGTAGTGTATATCCTTCACAACTGGTTTCCACTTGCAACATAATAACAAAATTCCGTGCAACTGCAAAAATAAGAATTCAAACCTAGGAACTATCAATCTTATGCCAAAAATTGTTGAAGGAACTTCGTAATCATTCATTACAAGGAACACTTGTCATTTCATGTGCTCCCTGTGAGATTGAAAATTTTACTTCGAAAAGGCTACAACAAAATCATGTGCACTTGCAGGCTATCAGTGGGATCGGGCGACGACCTTGGTAGGCCATAGCATCTCGTCTGGATGGAGGAGGTGGTTGGAGGTGCTGGAGTCGGAGCTAGTGTCGTCCATGCTCCAAGTAGTGGGGGTGGATCTGGCGCATGCGACACTTGGAAGTGGATGATGCTGCCATGACATGCATGTGGGCTGGCGTGTGACGGCGGGACTGGGCTTGGTGGCGATGGCGGCATTCAGAGGTGGACTGTATCTGCCCATGTGGTAGCATCACGGCCTCGACCCCCAGTGTGCTAGAGTGTGATGCTCTGGTGCTCCGACGTGCCGGCTCCTTCGGGCGACGTGAACCGACCTCTTCGCCGGTGCGGGGTGGGGGTGTGCTCGGGCCAGGTCATGACAGTCAGCCGCCGAGTGTTGCGTGGGGGTCTCCGGCCCTGTTGGCGGTAGATCTAGTGTTAGATTGTGTGGTGGGCTTTGAGGGCTGCATTGGATCTGGCCCATGGAGGGCCCGCTACTCCGACGACCCATCTTCCAGGGCTGCCCCAGCGATGGTACTGGTTGGCCCCAATGACCCGCGCCAACGACCAGATATGGGGGTTGGTGATCCTCCTGAGGGCATCGTCGACGAGTGTGGTGATTCCTCAGGCGTGACGGTGTATCTTCTATGCTTCTTCTCGATGACGGGCTAGAGAGGTTTAGTTGTGTGTCTTTTGCGTTCTCGGATTGCTTTGTGTTTATTTGCTTTGGTCAGCTCTTGAGGATTACCTCAATAACATTGTGTATTGTATCGCTTGGTGGTGTGGCTGTATTAATATGGAATCCTACACAAACAAAAAAATATATACATTGTAATAAATGTCGAAAAATTCTTTGATCCAAATGGCCCTTACTGATATTTTTTAGGGGAAAATGGCCCTTACTGTTGATCAATCTTCGAATCTTCAAAGGTGCACTTTTATTTTCACTTCTCACTTCATCAAAAAGAAAAAGAAGAAGAAGAAGAAGAAGATAAGGCGCCGGTCAATTTTGGCTGGCGGTTGTTCAACGCTCTTCTTGGCGGGTCCCACGGTACAGAAACCCCCACGCCATCATTCATCGACGCTCCTCTCCCACAAAACCCGCGTGTCAGTCTCATTCATGGCGCCGTCCTCTTCCTCTTCCCCATGGAGATGGAGCAGAGCACCGAGCCCACCTTCCTGACTGAACCGATCCAGCTCGCCTCCCTCCCTTCCAAATAATCAAGCAGACCCACTCCTCCTCCTCCGCTGGACCGTATCGGGGCGCAGAGCCAAGGCATCCGGTCGATTTGACCTGCGGGTGAGGAACCCTCACTTTCTTGGGGCTGGAGTTGATTTTGCTCTGGTTCTTGTTCGCCGCAGCATTCGATCCCTGCGGCACAGACGACTGATTGCAGTTTGGTTTGCAGTTTTCTTGGGGCTTGGGAAGGGGGCCGAGCGGAGCGGCCGAGGCGAGCCTGCAGGGCGAGGTGGAGTGACAAGGAGAAGCAGAGGAAGGAGGTTTGCCCCATGCCTTCCCTTCCAGATTTGTTCTTTTCAGATGCCCTAAGGGATTTGCGAATTGATTGTTTCTTCTGGGCATTCCAGAGCTCACTCATCCCGCCGCATTCAGATTACACTAGTAGTAGTAGTACGTTGAAGTTGAACAGTAAAACAGAGATCTCCTGACATTGATGGTTGTATATACTACTGGGCTAAATGTAAATGCGATTTGCTTAGCCGAAGCACTCCTTTCAACCAAAGCACCTGGCTAAAGGCACACCATTTTTTAAGGTTTAGGCCCCGCTTGGATTGTCGGTTTGCACCCAAATACGTCTATAAACAAGCACCCAAATACGTCTGTAAACAATACAGACCTCCGGCCGTCGTTTTGATTCTGGGAGGAAATGACAGCACGGCCGGTATTATACACCTGTAGATTTAATCCGGTTGTATAAATTTACACCTAATCCAAGCGGAGCCTTAGTGACAACGAACCTGCTGCTCTTGTAAACTGCAGGCAAAGTTGTGGGCGCCAACCAGGCTCGTCTCTGCTTGTTGAATTTCTAAACACATCTTGCAGAAAATTCAGAACCCTGACATTTTGTGACTCTAGTCTTGTGCGAAACTCAGCCAACATGTAGTATGTATCAAGGCAGATGCTAGTGTTCTGCAATCATAGGTCTTTGAACTCACACACTAAAATATACGGGGTGTTTGTGACTGGCTGCATTACAAGAATGTGAAGTAGTACATTTGTCATCAGCAGTGCTTTCTTCATTTCATATTTTACCACGTGTGTTAAAAGAAGAGAGTTCATGGCCGGCGCTCTAACTTGGAGATGCTGTCAAGGCAAAAACAACAGTTAATTACAGAAATACTAGCTGTTTCAGTTGACATGATATTGGTATCTCAATTCTTAAAGAGGGGTAAGTTGACAATATGGCAGTCAAATTATAGTAGTGTTGATTTGCAGATTACTAAATTTATGGAATGTGTCGAACGGAAGGAATTTCTTCAATGTCATTTGCGTATGCTTTAATCTCATTTTTTATTGATAGACCATCATGGTCTAGTTTTGAATTGCATATTCAACAGAATTTTGTGGTATACAAAAAACGACACATCAACACAACGCAGATACATAACCATCAGCATACCTTTTCTCCTTACTGTTTTGACATGGTTTCTCTAGTGATTTATGTGCACAGTTTGATCCGGTGAAGCTGAGGAAACATGGCCCTGCATTTAAGAAGATTGGCTCCGTGACTGCTGGCAATTCCTCTAGTATAAGGTTTGCTATTTTCGTACCCTTTCTACCTGTTTGCTGTCTTTATAGATATTTTCTTCGAGGGAAACCTTGCAGAATTGTTAACACAGCCACATTTCAGTAAGGTATAATGATCTTTAATAACACATTTAGCTAGTAGATATTGAGCTATGCGATTGGAGTGTCTCTTTTCAGTACTTCTATACTCAACAATGTCATTCGGATTTATGGTACTGCTTGGTCTAACACTGTAGCTTCATTTTTACATGACCACGCTACCTTCTTTTTGCAATATCCAGCCAAACTATGATGTATATCTTCAATAGTAAAAATCAAGGGTCTGTTCTGTACTTCTGTGTCATCTTAAGAGTTTACTGAAGCTTGATTATTTCAGAGCTCAAATTTTATGATTATTTGACGGTTAGGATGAATTATGCAAACCGATGTTTTCTTTAAATTTTAACTGCAGTACCATTCTTATGCTCCTATGTACAATGTCATTCTTACGTTGAACTGTAAAATAGAGATCCTGCATTGGTGGTGGTGGTTAAATGTAAATATGAATGTTTAGGATAAGCACAACTTTCAGCCAAATTACTTGGCTAAAGGCACACAAAAAAAGTAAAGGATTTAGTGACGAATGAACCTGGTGCTCTTGTAAACTGCAAGCAAGCTTTCTCCGTCAAATAGGCTCGTCTTTGCTTGTTGAATTTCTGAACAAATCTTGAAGAAAATTCAGGACCCTGAGATTTCGCGACTCTGGTGTGAAATTCAGTAAATGAATCAATAAATAAACTCAACCAACATGTATGAATCAACACAGATGCTGAGTTTTGCAATCATAGGTCTTTGAACTCGCACACTAAATATAGGGTACTGTTAAATATATCTGATGTTTATGACTGACTGTTGTGACAATAATTTTAGTAAATTTGCCATCAATAGTACTTTCACTTTTTTATACTTTACCATGTCTATTAAATGAAGAGATTTCCTGTGTATTAAATAAAGAGAGTTTATGACTTGTAGAGGCTATCAAGGCAAGATTATTGATATGGTATTAGTATCTCAACTATTAAAGAGGGATAAGTTCACGATTCAACAGTCAACTTACAGAATTTAAGTTTATGGAATGTGTCTAATGGAAGGAATTTCTCGGTGTCATCTGCGTATGGTTTCATTTTTATTTGATAAACCATCATGGTCTGGTTTTGACTTGCATATTCAATACAATTTTGTGGCATACAGAAAAAAAATAACATATCAATACAAGGTTTCTATTTTGTCTGAAAAATAATATATTCTGTCTAAAAAATAACATATCAATATATCCAATACAATTTTGTGGTATACTCAGTTAGCAAATACATAACCATCAACACACCTTTTCAGCTTTTCTCCTTACTGTTTTTGACATGGTTTATCTGGTGATTTATGTGCACAGTTTGATCCAGTTTGATGGACAGCTTTTCTCCTTATTGTTTTTGACATGGTTTATCTGGTGATCTATGTGCACAGTTTGATCCAGCTTGATGGATATAGCTTCAACTCTTTTTGTTCCTGCACCACTCTTGATTAATCATTGCTCACACATGTTTACTATTTCAGGCCACAAAATGACTGTAATAGATTTCATAGACCTGAGTGATCATGATATTATTGACTTGAGCAGCAGCCATGACGAGACTGTTCAGGAGGATCAGATTGCAACTCAGCACCGGGCGGCGTCGCTTGATAAGCAGGATGTGTTTGTCCTAGCTGGTGAAGGAAACCAAGGGGTGCAGGCCGTGTTTGTTGCAGCTGGTGAAGGAAGTCAAGATGAGCAGGCCGTGTTTGTTGCAGCCAGTGAAGGAAGTCAAGATAGGCAGGCTATGTTTGTTGCAGCTAGTGAAGGAAGGCAAAAGGCTTCTGAGCCCGGACATGCTTTGGAAGCTACCGCATCGTCCATGATTATGGAGGAAGCATCTCTTGTTGCAGCTAGTGAAGGAAGTCAAGATGTGCATGCTGTGTCTATTGCAACTAGTGAAGGAAGGCAAGAGACTACTGAGTCCGGACATGCTTTGGAAGCAACCGCCAAGTCAGTGAGTGTGAAGGCGAAATATCGTAAGAAGAACTACCATACCGACACTCCTAGGAGAAGTCCTAGGCTTATACAGATGAGTGAATGTTGTACCAGTCCTGTGGAAGAGCCAGCAGCCGATTACAAGAGGTCTCGCACGCTCGGGCCAGCAGAAGAATCAGCTGCCTCTACCGACTCAGCTGAAACGTCTGTCCTCACTATGCCACATATTGGATCAGCGAGTTGTCTTCGCTCTCCAACATCAACGACATTCCCCAGTAAATTCTTCTCTACCCCTTTGTCATTACAGTTGTGTGTTTATCATGCAAATGATCCATATCAAGCAAACACTGCAACAAATTTCTAGTATTTGAAAAGTTTAGCAGTGGCCTTCCTGAAAAATGTTAACGTTGACCTGCTGTAGGCCCGACTTCCACCACTCCGAAAGCTCAGACTTCTGAAGGTGGCGACGCAAAATCAGTGAGTGTGAAGGCAAAATATCGTAAGAACTATCATACCGACACTCCTAGGAGAAGTCCTAGGCTTATACAGATGGGTGGATGTTGTACCAGTCCTGTGGAAGAGCCAACAGCCGACCACAAGAGGTCTCGCACGCTCGGGCCAGCAGAAGAATCAGTTGCCTCTATCGACTCAGCTGAAACGGTTGTCCTCGCTCTGCCACATGCTGGATCAACGAATTGTCTTCGCTCTCCAACATCAGCGACATTCCCCAGTAATTTCTTCTACATCCTTTTGTCATTACAGTTGTGTCTTTATCATGCAAACATTCCATATCAAGCAAACATTGCAACAAATTCCTGTGTTTGAAGTTAACATTGGCCTTCCTAGAAAAATATTAATATTGACCTGCTGCAGGCCTGATTTCCACCAGTCCTACAACTGTGACTTCTGAAGGTGGCGATGCAAAGCTGGTGAGAGTGAAGGCGAAACATCCTGAGAGGAACTACCATATCTTGTCCTTGGTTAGGAAAAAAAAAACCTCTTGGTACGGTTGTCCTTGCTCTCCAACATGCTGAATCACCGAATTGTCCTTGCCCTCCAACATGAGTGACATTCTTGTCATTACAATTGTGTGCTTTATCATGCAAACAATCCATATCAAAGCAAGTGTTGCAACAAATTCCTAGCATTTGGAGTTAACAGTGGCCTTGCCAGAAAAATGTTAACAGTGACCTTACTGCAGGTCCGACTTCCACCAGTCTGAAGGCTCTTGTCTTCAGAAGGTGGCGACGCAAAGCTTGTGACCGAGAAGGTGAAACGTCGTAGGAAGAACTACCGACCCTGCAAACTATCTCTAGTTGACTGAATCTTTCTAACTTTCGTTGCTGTAGTTCCTCTCATGTGTAACCACTCTTATTGTGTCTTTAGTGGGATCGATCTGAGCTCTTGTTGCCCCATCTCTTTGCATCAAATTCGTCTAGAATGTAGGTTGTGGGTGATATTGGACTTGTTTTGTCAAGCACGTCATCAGGTGGTATTTTGGTGAACCTGGAAATGGCGCGCAGCTGCTGTTATCTGGGAGCTTAGGAAACTACTTAGACTTTAGACTTTTTTGCCATCCTGGCTCCGAGCTGAGATGTAACCATACCGACAATAGCCCGAAATTTGTGAAAGCAGCTGCATCTTGAATTTATTTTTTTGTCAAAAAAGTGTGTTTCGTTTTGGTAGATGAAGGCTGAAGCTGCAGTTTAGTTCCATCCACAGATGAAGGCTGAAGCTACAGTTTCTATGGACCGGGCCGGAGGGAGCAAGATAGTTGCATTTGGATTATAGATACGAGAAGAGATGAATAATCCACGTTGAAACAGCCAAGGCTCCACCACCTCGCCAGCTTTGCCATGGCTCGTCAGCAGATTCCCCTTGAGGTTGAGCCTCACACCACAGTCCACAGGGGCAGCATCCCCTTCTGCTAGGTACCAGCACAGCACTAGCACTACATAGTCCTCAGTCAGTGGACAATACTCCTTTTCCCGGGCGGGCGCACAGCGAGGGAGACAGGGATGAGACGAGCGCAAAGTGGACAATACTCCTTTTCCCGGGCGGGCGCACAGCAAGGGAGTCAGGGATGAGACGAGTGCAAAGTGGACAATACCCCTTTTCCCGGGCGGGCGCACAACGAGGGATACAGGGATGAGACGAGCGCAAA
>NC_041381.1:35651932-35667585 GCF_002162155.2 Triticum dicoccoides | reverse complement strand
TGGACAATACTCCTTTTCCCGAGCTGGCGCACAACGAGGGAGACAGGGATGAGACGAGCGCAAAGTGGACAATACTCCTTTTCCCGAGCTGGCGCACAACGAGGGAGACAGGGATGAGACGAGCGCAAAGTGGACAATACTCCTTTTTCCGAGCTGGTGCAGGCCGAGCCAGTGGGCATGAACATGACAAGGCATGGGTGGTGCTGTGTGCAGGAGTAGTCACCCACGTGAACGACTACTGGCCAGCAAAGCAGTAGGCATCTCACTTTCTTCTTTTTGAGACTTGACCATGTTGTAACTCGACACCACGGTTTGGGAAAACTGTTCGGCCCCTACCAGCGCCACTGGCGACTCCATTATTCCGTATCATGTTTCTGTCGATGTTGCTTTTTTTTTTGTCGGGAAATCTTTCGATCTATTCATCAAACAACATGACAGCACAAAGACCATGAAAAATAGCAAAATTCCATCCATGTTCGTAGACCACCTAGCGACGACTACAAGCACTGTAGCGAGCCAAAGGCACAGCGCCGTTGTCGGTTTCCTATATGATTGTTGCCGAGAGACTTTGACCATTTTACCAAATAAAATATTTGTAACAACACACAAATTTCGGGTGGAACATCTAGATAGAACATCTTTGTTTAAACAGTGCAATAATTTTAGATCTGAGAGATTATACAAAATGAAAAAAAAACTATTTGTACGCGGTAGAGAGGTTACTACTTGAATACAAAAATTTACTCCGATCCATTTCACTCCCTGCCAGAAAACTTGAATGGGTGGGTCGGCTCTTGAAGCCATTGTGTTTTTGGTGATGTTTTGGCCGTCATCAATTAGACTGCCACTTAGGATAAAAAATTCTTGTCACGAGGGGCACACCGAGACATCTAATTATGTATATGTCGTGTTTCGGTGAATGTTGCTCACGCCATGTTCTTGGTTTCCATTTATAATTAGATGTTTCGACCTTGTGGTGACATGCATCTATTTTTATGAAATATGATTGTTGCCGAGCTGTTTTGACTTTTTTACAAAATAAAATGTTTATAACAAATACGGAAATTCGGGATGGAACATCTAGATAGATCATTCTTCTTAGACAGTGGGAAAAAAATTAGATTGAAAATATTACACAAAATTGAAAATTTTGTATGTGCATGGAGTAGAGATTACTACTTGAACACTTAAAATAACACTTCACTTCTCACGAGAGAACTTGAATGGGTGGGTCGGCTCTTGAATGACACCCATCACGATGTGACTCATCACTTCACTTTCTGTGTGAAAACTTGTGATCTTGCCTTCATTAGCTAGACCTAACAATCTCCTAATTAAAGGCATTGTGTTTTTGCTCAAGTTTTGGTCGTAATCAGTGAGACTGCCACCTAGGATGAAAAATCCCTGTCACAAAGGGCAAACCACCACATAATTATGTATATGGACTTAGTCGTCGATGGTTTTAGCCCATTATTTTTGTGTCGTGTTTCTGTCAAAATTGCTCACGCCATGTTCTCGCCTTGCATTTATAATTAGATGCTTTAGCTGTGGTGGCATGCATCTATTTTTATGAAATATGATTGTGTCGAGAGGTTTTGAACAAAATATAATTAAGTGTATGCTCTTAGTCGTAGGTGTTTTTAGTCCATTATTTTGTGTCATGTTTCTATCAATGTCGTTCAGGCCATGTTCTCGGTTTCTGTTTGTAGTTAGATGCTTCGGCCTCAATGTCCATCATCTATTTTAACATATTACCGAGAGGTTTTGACATTTTTTCAAGACAAAACGTTTATAACAAATATACAAGTTTTGGATGGAACACCTAGAAAGATTATTTTGATAGATAATGTGATAATTTTACATTTGAGAGGTTATACAAAACAGAAAGAAAAAATAGTGTGTACGTGGAGCATAGGTTACTACTTGAATGTAGTTTTTTTTTGTTTCCATGCAGAAAAAAATAGAAGTTCTATCAGATAGCATGTGTTGGTTTTCTAACTATAGAAAGACACACACAAAGTACGTTGAGAAATATATATGATGCCCCCAAAAGGAAAATAAAAATGATGCGTTCAATAGCATGTGAATTTCCAAGGGCGCACACAACAACAAGGCGAGTGATGGGCGCCGGTGCGCCGGCAGAAACTTTGAGCCGGTCCTTTTTAAACCGTTAGATTAATGCGCTAATGGCCATTAGATAACCACCTTAAAGTCATCGTCTCCACGCACTAATTCTCCCTACACGGAAAAAGTGGATGGTGAATGAAGTGCAGCACACACGCACCAGCTGCTGTGCCACCGGGCGTGCGTCTCTGGCTCCAACACCATCAATCCCCATCGTCGCCCTCGCAGACCACCGGCATCCCGGGTTCGCATCACCTCGTCGCGCAGGTCACAAATAAGTCACTGCGGCCGTGCTTCACGGCCAGCAACGCCTCTTCCATTGACGCCGCTTGCCGGAGCTCGCAGCAGTTTCCAATCCCCCGTCGATGAAGCACACATCGTCGCAATCCAGCATACATCGCCGCCGGCTGCTACTCCGAGTGCTCGTGCTTGTAGCCTTGCCGGCGACCGACGCCTCCGGTTGTAGCTCGGTGTAGACGGCTTGCAGCTCAGGTGCACGTGGTTGCAGCTTCCACGGTACATGGTTGAAGGTTTTTAAAAAGTCGATTGTAGCAAACGAGTTGACCTCCTCATCCAGCAAGAAATTGAAAGCAACAAAAATCTCCGGTTACTTGATTGAAGCAGAAAAAAAAAACCAGTTTCAGCAAAATTGAATGACGGTGGTAGCAAAATTTAGGCTGGCTCCGGCCAAAAACAAAACAAAACAAGGTGGTAGCAAAAAATCATGATGCTTCCAGCAAAAATAATGTCTGGTTGAAGCAAACTTTCTCGCCGGCCACACCAAAAATTGCAATCCCAGCAAAAAAGAAAAAATAATAATTGTGTACTCGTATCCATGGCAATCACTGGTTCCAGCAAAAACAATGGCCTGATTGACGCAAAAAAAAAAAGCATTTAGCTGCCACGGTTGTAGCACTTGCAGTTGCCCGTTCAAGCAAAAAAGCCGGCCGGTCCCAGCATCGTCTGCGTCGTCGCCGCACGCCGCCCCAACCCGTCGCAGCTCTTTCAGCTTCGGCTTGAGCAAACGGCGGCCGCGGCGCATCATGGCTTGCAGCTTTTTTGACTCCCCTTCACCACGGCGACACACAGACTCCCCTTCACTGTGCAGCAGCTCCAAGTAATGCGTCGAGAAAAAAGATTCAACAGGAGCAGCGGCAGGCGCGGTGAAAGAAAGAAGGGGAATGGAGTTTGCGTCTCAAATTTGTGGACAGCAGCTGCGCTGAAAAGATAAGACGGAAAGCAGGGCGGTGCGTGGGGCCATGTGGGATGCGAAAATCCTCTACGCGTGCATGTGCGCGACCGGCCGAAAGTCCGGACGTCAATCAATCAATCAGCCGGACCAAGGCAGAGTCTTGTCGATGCGGACGTTGAGTGGCACCTCCATGGCATCGCCCCCGTCCGCTCCCGGTACCAGGTACACCGGCGGCACCGCGAGGAACGTCGGCTCGCCCGGCAGCCGTCCGCTCCCGGTACCAGGTACACCGGCGGCACCGCGAGGAACGGCGCACAGTTCATACACCGGGCGAGGTGGTGCTCCTCTGTGAGGCCCTCGGAAGAGATCTCACAGTTTTCTAGTAGATTGAAGGGGAAAGAGGATGGGGAACAGAGGAACGAGAGAGAGTTCAGAGAACGAGAGAGAGATTCAGACGTTTCTTTCTATTTCCCTTTCTGTTTCAGATCTGAGTACAAGCCAGGACTAAGTAGTCCATACACACAAACACACAACGCCACACACCTAACCAGACCCACTCAAGTCACACTTGCACGGTGCTAGCCTGACCGGTGGACCCTGGGTCCACCTGTCTGTCGTCCGTCGACACCAACAGTGGTGGGGACGTGACACTTTCCCCCCCTTGAGATGCAAGCTCCTCCCAGATTGAAGCCTCCGGAAAACGCGCCCGAAGAACATAATAATCTTCCCAGGTTGCATGATTTGCAGCAATGTCGTGCCACTGGACTTTGATCTGAGGAATTGCTGAGTTACCTTTCTTTACCATCCGTCGTTCAAGAATCGCCTCAGGCTGCAATGTAACAGCCGACAATTCTGGTGGCTCAGGCAAGTCTGCAAACACTGAAGAGTAGTTTGCAGTAAATGACTTCAATTGGGAAACATGAAAAACAGGATGTATGAGACTGGCAGCCGGAAGATCCAAACGATAAGCAGCAGCACCAATTCTTTCAGTGACACGAAATGGACCAAAGAACTTTAATGCAAGCTTGTGGTAGGGGCGGTTGACCAGCGAAGATTGTGCATATGGTTGGAGTTTGAGCAGAACTTCCTCACCAACAGCAAATTCCCTATCCGTACGATGCTTATCAGCCTGTGACTTGATTCTCTGCTGAGCACGCAGGAGATGGTCACGTAACAGAGCCAAAAAATCTTCACGATCTGCTGCTAGCTCTGCCAGGGAAGTAGGTAATTCTCCCGTGTCAATCGGCATAGTACCAAAATTAGGATCAATGCCATATAAAGCCTTAAAAGGAGTGTTGCCAAGTGATGTGTGATAAGAGGAATTGTACCAAAACTCTGCCATTGGTAACCAGCGTTTCCACCTTGCCGGGCTGTCATGAACGGCACAACGTAGTTACTGTTCTAAACACTGGTTAACACGCTCTGATTGCCCGTCCGTTTGAGGATGATAGGCAGTAGAGTAGCATAACTTGGTGCCTATCTCCTTGAAGAGCTTCCTCCAAAAAAAACTGGTAAACACCTTATCTCGGTCGGAAACAATCGATGCCGGAACTCCATGAAGGCGAACTACATTATCAATGAAAACTGTGGCTACAGACTGAGCTGTATAGGGGTGTTTCAGAGGAAAAAAGTGAGCGTATTTAGTGAGTCGATCGACCACCACTAGGATTACTTCAAATCCTTCTGATTTCGGAAGCCCATCTATGAAATCCATGGTAATGTCCTTCCAAGGGTGCATAGGCACTGGCAAAGGCTGCAGCAACCCACCTGGATGTGTTCGCTCGTGTTTTGCTTGCTGACAAACTTGACACTGCTTCACCCAGTCATAAACTTGTTGTTTCATGCCAGACTATCGGAATAATTTGGACACACGGTAATAAGTGGCCCTGACGCCTGAATGACCCCCGACAACGCTTGAATGCAGAGCACTGATTAGTTTTGTTTGCAGCGCAGAATTATTACCAATCCACAGACGTCCTTGATATTTAATCAGTCCTTGATCAAGTGAATAACCGTGTTCATCCGGACTATGAACTGCCAGACGAGCTAATCGGTCCAGAGCTGATTGATCAGTTTGATAGGAATTCATAACCTCCTGCATCCACATTGGTTGGCAAGTCGAGACTGCTGTGATTGTGTACAAATGACCCACACGAGATAATGCATCTGCGGCGTTGTTCTCCAAGCCTTTGCGGTATTTAAACTGAAATTGAAGGTCCACCATCTTAGCCATGGCCTTGCGCTGAAGATCAGTAATGAGTTGTTGATCCTGTAAATGACATAGGCTTAGGTGGTCTGTAATGATAGTGAAGGGACCCCTCTGAAGGTAAGGGCGCCACTTATCAATGTCCATAATGACAGCCAAGAATTCTTTCTCATAGACAGACAACTTTTGATTGGCCACACCAAAAGCCCTGCTTAGATAAGCAATAGGATGGTTATTCTGTGAGAGTATGGCTCCAATTCCTGTGGCAGAAGCATCAGTCTCGACTGTAAAAGGTTGACTGAAATCCGGTAGAGCCAATACAGGGGTACTAGTCATAGCTGTTTTCAATGTTTGAAAAGCTGCAGTTGCTTGCTCTGTCCAAACAAAACCTTTCTTGGTCAGCAATTGAGTCAAAGGCTTGGCCATACTAGCATAATTTCGGACAAATTTGCGGTAGTACCCGGTCAACCCAAGGAACCCACGCAATTCAGTAGCGTTGGTAGGTTGAGGCCAATGTTCCATCGCCATAGTCTTCTCTGGGTCTGTAGCCACACCTTCAGAAGAAATCACATGACCCAAATATTGGATTTCAGTCTGAGCAAAAGAGCATTTGGAAAGCTTCACAAACAACTGATGCTCGCGCAAGGTCTGTAGTACCGAGCGAAGATGCTCCAGATGTTCCTCCCAAGTGGTACTGAAAACTAGAATGTCGTCCAAAAATGTGATCACATACTTGCGATTAGCTGGGGCAAAGATGCTATTCATTAAGCACTGAAATGTTGGTGGTCCATTCGTCACCCCAAATGGCATAACACGAAATTGAAAGTGTCCTGAATGTGTCTTGAATGCAGTCTTCTCCTCATCTGGTTCATGCATACGGATTTGGTGATAACCTGCCCTGAGGTCCAGCTTGGAGAAAATTTTTGATCCTGCCAGTTCATCGAGTAATTCGTCGACCATGGGCAGAGGGAATTTGTTCTTCACAGTGATGGCGTTGAATTTGCGGTAATCCACGCAAAAACGCCAGCTACCGTCTTTTTTCTTAACCAGAAGTACTGGTGATGCATACGGGCTTATACTAGGTTTCACAATCCCTGCCTTGATCATCTCTGCCACTTGTCGTTCAATCTCGTCCTTTTGTTGTGGCGAGTGTCGGTAAGGACGAGAGTTTGGAGGGTTATGGCCCACTTCCAACGTGATTGCATGATCATATACTCTATGTGGAGGCAGGCCACTTGGAGTTTCAAACACATCTTGAAAGTCTGTTAAAACTGCAGTCAGATCTTCTGGATAGGAGCCAGGCGTGGAAACAACATCACCTGAAGAAGGATCAACCACGGCCATAGCCCAAATATCATTGCCAAGCAGAGCTTTGTCCAATTGCTCTACTAACATAGCTTGCAATTGCATAGTAGAAACAGGTTGCACACCTTGAAGGGAAATGATAGTATCACCATGGGCAAACTGTAATGATTTGCCCTCCCAATCGCAAATCATCGGACTGTGATACTTAAGCCAGTCCATTCCCAGCACCACATCATAGGCCCCCAGTTGTAGCACTCTCATTGGTGTCACAAAAGTGTGACCCTGTGCCCACCAAGTCAGATTAGGGGTTTGAAACTTGGATTCCATAGTTTGACCATTTGCAATTGTAACTTTCACTGCTGGAACAGCGACCAAATCCAACGAAGCACGCTTGGCAAAAATTTCATCCACGAAACTATGACTACTGCCCAAGTCCACGAGTGCTAACATGACTTGGTTGCCCACCAATGCTCTTATGCGGATGGTTTCTGTATTGTCGGCTCCTGAAACAGCATAGGCTGAAATCTGACAGCACTCCGACGTGGTGGGTTCAGTTAGTAATTCCAAAGCTTGCACTGCATCTTCAGTTAAAATTTCACCATGCTCACCAACTTGTATAGTAAGTAGCTGCATAGGCTTCTTACATTGATGTTCCTTGCTGTACTTATCTCCACACCTGAAGCATAGACCATTTACTTTTCTGAAATCTCGTAGCTGTCTCTCACGACCAAAATCATCTGTTGCTTTCTTGCCTGCTTGCTGAACAGGTTGGGTTACAGCAGGCACGGTCTGTATTGGTGTATGTCTCTGGAACCGTTGTCTAGGACGTTGCAGATCGAGCTCCTCTTCCTTGATTTTTGCCAAACAGACAGCACGAGTTACACTGGTGGGAGACTGCAAGCGCACTGCTGCTCGAATGTAATCCTTGAGACCCAACACGAACTGAGAAATGAAGAATTTCGAGTTCAAGGAAGGGTCCAATGCGATCAAGTTATACATTGCAGACTCAAACTCAGTCTTGTATTCAGTAACTGTACCCAGCTGTTTGAGTTGCAAAATTCTGGTCATGTGTGATTCATACTCCCCTTGGCCAAACTCCAGTGCAATCTCCGTTGCAAAATCATCCCAGGGCCACAAACGACGACGCTGTTTGAACGCCTGCCACCACAATGCCGCATGCCCTTCCAGATATAATGTTGCTGTCGAGACCCAGTGATGTCCAGGCACGCGATACATGTTGAAATAGGCCAGTGCCTGATCCAACCACAACCTCGGATTCTCACCCGCAAATCGGGGAAAGTGATGCTTGGGTGGCTTGACGTAGGATTCCTGATCGCGAGCCGCTGCAAACTCCCGACGAGGTTCTGGAACATGCTCCCGCCCTGGCCTGACTTGTTGACGCGTTTCTGGAGATGGATCCCGACCTGGTACTTGCTCCACAGGCGAGGGAGGTGCCGTGGTGAATACCTGCCCTTCCTGATGCTCTGCCGGTGTCCCCAGCAATGGCGGCTGCAGATTAGCGAGCCGCGGAACGGGGCGAGTGGTGGAGGTCGCGCCCTGCTCCGTGACACCTGATCCTATCGGAGTAGCGCCTGCCTCCGCCTGACGATGACGAATCGCGTCGACGTTCTCTTGCGTCGCCTCGATTTGCTTGCCCAAGTTCGAAATCCTGAGATCCATGGCCTCGAACTTGGTCAGCAAGGTAGCCAACGTCGACTGAATACTCTCGGAATTTTCCCCCATGGCAGCGAGGATGAGTTTGGTCTGCGCGGACGGTAGCGGCTGCATCGACGGCGCCGTTGCGGCTTGCTCCAAAATCGGGCTAACCCCGCTCGGGATTTTGGGCGAAAATTTGTGGAACAAATTTTCGCACCCTTCGCGGTGGAATTTTACAGCCCAATCAAGAGATTGAGAGCACAGACGGACGCGATCTAGGCTCTGAATACCATTTGTGAGGCCCTTGGAAGAGATCTCATAGTTTTCTAGTAGATTGAAGGGGAAAGAGGATGGGGAACAGAGGAACGAGAGAGAGTTCAGAGAACGAGAGAGAGATTCAGACGTTTCTTTCTATTTCCCTTTCTGTTTCAGATCTGCGTACAAGCCAGGACTAAGTAGTTCATACACACAAACACACAACGCCACACACCTAACCAGACCCACTCAAGTCACACTTACACGGTGCTAGCCTGACCGGTGGACCCTGGGCCCACCTGTCTGTCATCCGTCGACACCAACAGTGGTGGGGACGTGACATCCTCATCTGCACCTCCACCACCACGATGTCCGCCTTGCCGCCGTTCGCGGTCAGGTTCACCTAGGGCTGGACTAACGAGCTACTCGGTTCGTTAAGACTCGGCTTGTTAAGGCTTGTGATCGTTAAAGTTCGGATTGTTAAGCTCGTTAAGGATAACGAGCTAAATATAAAGATTGGCTTGGTTCGTTATATGTTCGCGAGCACTCGCGAGCAGCTCGTTAGATAAGTGCATCAGTAAACAAGATACATCACATGAATATAATTACAAACATACATAGGTCCAGCTAGTAGGATTTAATAAATCAAGAATATGAGAAGACAAGAAAGATGTGAATGTGGCAAATAGCCCGTCCATACTCTTAGGAGTGATCGAAGTCACCAAAAAATTCTCTATAATGAACAAAATCACGCTACTACCAAGCTTAACGAGTAGCTCACGAAACTCACAATCTCAATCGTTTAACTCGCTAGTGTTAACGAGCAAAAATTGCTGCTCGACTCGGTTCATTAAGAAAATGAGCCGAGCTCAAACGAGTCGAGCAACCGAGCGCTCATTAGACTCACCGAGCTTCGAGCTTTTTGTCCAGCCCTAGGTTCACCCACATCTTGCACGTGAACCGCGGCTTCGTGGTCGCACCCCCCCTGGCGCAGACCACGGGCACGGCGGTCGCCGCGGCACCGAGCGCGGCCACGGTGAGCACGAACACGCGGCCGTCGTCGTCGCCGACGAGCAGCAGCCGCGGCGTCGACACGGGGACCTGGAACCGGCTCACCTTGCCGTAGTGGATGGCGCGCACCGGCACGGAGTGGGCGGCAAGGTCCGGCGCCGCGCAGACGAAGGCGCAGCCGTGCTCCGTGCAGCGGCAGGGCGCGTGCGGGCACGCGCTCCGGTGCTCGTCGGCCTCGTGGTAGGTGACGTACCTCTGGCAGCCGGCGTTGGGGCACTCGACCCTGGTGGAGGACACGACGGCGTCCAGCGCAGGGCAGGGGTGGAAGAAGCCGCAGCCGTCCGCGCACGCCCCGCACTGGCCGGAGGGCTGCTGGGCCACGCACCCGCCGCAGGCCAGGTGGCCGCCCCTGCACTGCAGGCATACAGATCGGACTCCGGCGGTAGGTCAGCACATCCGCGAGAAAGAATCGATCGAGTGTGGTGGACGAAGAAGGAGAGGAAGAACCTGGAAGACGGGGGGCTTGAAGGGGAGGGTGCAGAGCGGGCAGTGGAGCACGCACATGTCGATCTTCACGGCGAGCTCCGCCCTCGGGCTGTGCTCCGCCACCGCAACGATGGCGCCTCCTCCGGCCGCCGCGTCGTGCGCGACGAGCTCTTGCTTCACGGAGTGGCCGTCGGGCAGGTCCAGTCGCGCCTTCTTGGCGCTCTCGTCGGCCTTGTCCATCGCCGACGGTGAGCCCCTGCTCCTCCCCTCCATGCCGGCGCCCTGCATCCCACCTACCTAGCTCTTGGGGAAAACCCTCTCCGTCCAGGCCAAACTTTTCCTGTAGCAGGCGGTTCTGTCTCAGGCCAAACTTTTCCTGTAGCAGGCGCGAGAGGACAAGGAGCTCGGCCGGCACCGCACTAGAGATTGAGATGCTCCACCGGTGATGAATCCCGCTCGCCAAAAAAAAAAAACTATTCCACACAGCCCCCGCAGTAACTGAGCAATTCGATGGTTTTCTATTGGCGAGATGGGAGGTGCGCACTGTCCCAAGGCTGTGTTACTGGTCAACAAAGAAGTAAAAAACCCGAAAAGATGTTAAAGATGAACGGTGAATTGGATAATCAAATTTAAAATTCGCTCAAATTTCATGAAGGTCAACATCTGAAGCGACTTATTTGGAAAATCCCGAAAAGTAAAAAATAATAATTATTAGGAGCATTCATGGACAATTGTGAAACAAGGCTTTTTTTCATGAATATCACAAATTATTTGTAACAATCCTTTAATTCCCCATTTCTCGATAGTACTTGTGATTTTTCTTCTTCATTTCTAGCAAGACCCATATGTTGTTGGTACCATCTATAGGAAATACTTAAATAAATACTCAACATTTTCGTTGACTTTTAGATAGATTTGTAATTTTTTAAATAAAGCAAGACTTTAATTCTATTAATTATTGAAATTCGTTTTCTTATTTTTCATTCTTTATGTTTCCTGCTAGGCTGCTACAACATGCAAAAACACTGATGTGTCTCCAGTTAATACAACATACAACATGCAAAAACACTGAGTGGTATGAGAGACCTCATCTACATGGTCTTAGAAGTTAGGGGTTTAAGCATATATTTAAAAAAAACTGGAAGCCAAAGCTAAGCTTGCCTAACAGAGAAAATCAAAACTATGTTCTTTTATCTATAACAAGTTTTTATGATCACGCATGATGTGCTAATTATATTTTGTTTTATCATGTGCCTTACATTTTTATCATGTTGCATTGTTTTATTTTATTCTTGAGATACATATTTAATAGTTTTCATTGTTCCCGTGTAGGCACATGTAAATTCGGTAACACTGTGCAAGATTGATATATTATTTTTAATTATAATGATTGTTTACTGTAAGTGATTAATTTAAATTCGGTATATGAAGTCTGTGTGCATTTATGTACTATATATACATCACTAAAGGGGCTTATCGATGTCGGATGCCCCTTTATTCTGAAATGTTATACTGGAGTACATTTTCATACCGTTAGATTAATTATTGGTCAATATGCATAATTAAAAACCACATACCATATATCTCCCTCGCGGAGGCGGATAATTGATTTAAACACTCGTAAACTTTATTTTTATGCAATTCCATGATGTATTGTACCACAAATTCATATTTAAATCTTGATATGTATTAGGCATTAATCACCTAGTTTTTTGTAGTCCACAATATCTAGTTGAGTTGCTCCATGTCCAGTCATGTTGACCTATCCATATATATACACAATAAAGTTAACTGTTTACCTTCTTACTTGATAATATTTTATTAGTAGTTTACAGATTAATTACATTACCATGCCTTACACATTTGACCTAGGTTATCACTATCCCCTTCCCCGAGTCATGCATTAAGTGGTTGAAGATTGAAAAATATAGATAGGTATATTGTAAAGTCGGTAAAAACAGAGGTAAACATATCATTAGTCCTTGTTTTTAGGCAATAGTACGAAAATAAAATTATTTTGAAAAAACTGAATGGGAAATTGTGGTATACATAGTAGATCCAATTTTTATTCTCGATAAAGGGTCCTTTTTTAAAACTATACCCAATTGCCGTGTATATTTAGCAAGGACGTGTAACATGTATGCGGTATTCCGAACCTACACACTCTATTTGTAAATTCATAACAACATGTTGCTACGAAAAGTAACAGGAAAAAATACGAAAAATACTTATTGGGTTCTGCATCAATGTCTCCCACATCATGATCTATTCATGAATGGAGGGGCTATAAATTATGTATATCGATTCAAGTAAATTAGAAATCACAGTAGAAAGAAGTCAAATTATTTGCTTCTGTATATACATATGGCATTAGATGTCTACATTATCTTATAGAGGGTACCTGCATGATACCCATGTATATACCTCCATCATTTCATGGATTCTTCAATTCTATATTCACCTGTAATCACGTTTTGAACCTTGCCGTGACCGAAGTATATGCCCAAAATATATGTCGGCCATGGACTAGCCTTTACAATAATGTAAAACAGAGGTGCTTGTAGTAGAAATTAACCTTGAGTCATACTACAACATGTATCGTACCATGCATATGGAGTCCGTAGCCATGACTGCTTCATAATGGGGTTGGTCACGTTAACCTATGCCTGGACGGCATGCTGTCGATGGGGCTCGGGGCATTTGCAGTGTTGGATGGTAGTAGTGTGTTTAGAATGAAATGCAAGACGCCCTGCCATAGGTACTCATACAGCTTGGTCTGCTACTCTGCCTACTGAACTATGCATGCTTTTCTGATATATTATTTAGGGTTCATGGGTTAGATGGTACGTTTATGTCCATGTGAGATAAAAAAGCTTTAAATACTAATAGAAAGGTTATGGAAGAAATGGAAGACACGGAGGTATCATGTTTGGAATAGACTTTGTAGGTTTCTGTAGGAGTGAGCTTATGGACATGGCGGACAGTAGGCTCTGATAATTTTTATAGATGGAGATATAGGTTCTGAAAGAATTTAATTGGTAAAAAACTCGAGCTCTACCAAAATTCCTTGACGTTGTCCTATCTCCTATGTCACGGATAGCATCTTCTGTGTGGCTGTGTGCAGTACTTGAGAAAGAAATGATTAATCAAAGAAAATAATAATCTATATTATAGAGATTGATCATATGCTCTATTATATGTAGAAATAGATGTTGCCTGTTATGTACTTATGGGTGCCTAGCTCGGTCAGATGGGTGCACGTGGCACAGAAGGAGTTCAACAAATCTCTATTTACCTGATGTTGAACCTGCATGAACGATTGGATCACATATTGATGTTGAGTTGAGATGCATGATGCAGATGCGTGCAGGTTCTTGTTGGTGAACAAACGGGGTCTCTCGCCTGTAAGAAGAGCTTGGTGGGAAAATCTCCAAATTTGTTTCTCATCCCATTCAGGAACACTAACCACCCCTATCTAGCGTCGCATTCTCTTTCTCTACTACTGATTTACTGCACTGCAAGCAAATACAGAGGAAGCCATTGCAAACTGATGGTGCGGCTAAAAAAGACATAATATATAATTTGTTGTATCATGTTGGAGTAAGTTGTTATATATATCACCCATCAATGTGTTTACTATCATACTGCACTATTGTGTTGTGAGAAGGTAGTGACCGAGGGCTTTGAGCTCTACCTGTGGAGATGGGAATGAGGAAGATTTTCAAGGAGGCACCCCATCTGGACCAATCTACCTCTAGTGCTGGTGCCCTACCACTATGAGAGCAGCCACCGTTAGTCTTCGTCGAAGATAGGAGAAACATGAAGTGAGCGTGCGGGTGAGCTGGAGAAAAGAGAATGATAGCTACATGAAGGGGCATGCGAGAGAGATGGGCGTGAAAGGAGTCAACATAAAAGGGATTCAAATATTTGAATTCGAGATGATGATACATGTAATTCATACTCGAACCAAAACTGATCTGTCAAACATGCATACCCATATGAATTCACGCGCATCTATGTTATTTAATATGTAGATATTACTGATCCATACATTTTAGTAGACATAATTTGGTTTAAAGTTTATTGAATTCAACCTTATGATTTTGAGATCATTGTATTTGCAAATCATATTATGTACATATAAAGGAGCAGAATTCTTTGTTGTGCTTTTGAAAGTATATATATAAAAAATGATGCATATAGAATTTTATTCCAATAAAAAATGGACCATACCCGAACAAAAATAGAATACAAATTAGATTTGAATTGAGTTGGCACGGTAAACGTGCACTCTTGCTCTGCAAAAATTTGAATGAAGCGGGGAAAGTCGCAGTAACCGCCCGAAACCAAAATTTGTGAGATGGAAATTACTGCCTATCCCTGACACGCAAAGCCTATCGGCTCAATTTCTATAGGTTTCGATAGGGGTAGGTTTGTAATTTCACTCAAACGTGACATAACCGCCTCTCACCAGGATTCATACACGGTGGGTGCCAAAACACAGTGTCTCCTCGGACGAAATCGACTCCCTCCCCGATTCATACATTGTGGGCGCCAAAAACAAACTCTCGTCGGCAAATATTCGGTGTATGCGAGATTACCGTTCTATCCCCAACCGACTAATATTGCTGTGATGTAGGAAATTTTAAACGGGGGCTAAGTTTGTAAATTTCCTGGCATTTGAGACAAGCGCGCCCTGAAGACATGGTTCCCCCTTCCTCTCTCTATCCATTTCCTCATTCATACTCCGTAGGCGCCAAAACAACCTTTCCACCCCAGCCTCCTCCGTACGCCACCCCATCCACCGCCATCCTCCTCCATCATGCCGGAGCTGATACCCCGACGTCGTCGTCCATTACAAGAGATTGACCTCTCTCATCCACGACTTTGGACCGGGATCCTTGCATCCCATCCTCTCGCTTTATCCCCGCCGTCGTCCACCTTGCCAGCGCCGCTCCTGCGACCATCTCATCCACCGCGCCCTGCCGCCACCGCCTACCCTCTTAGATCTGCTTCCACGCCGCCGACAGCCATTGCTACCGCAACACCATCAAATTCTCAGCAGATGCATACACGGTGCTGCACCAGAGGCGGTACTCTTTCGTATCTGCTCAAGTTATTTATCGCAGCAAGAAAATAGATCACCATTGCTTTACTTTGATTTCTTGCCATCACTTACTTGTTAGTTTAAAGCAAACATTGGTTGCGGAGTTGCCTTTGTTCGGTTCGGTTTGCACCTTCAGATCTGCCATGGCACGCTCAACACTATACTCGCAATGCGTATGGTTTTCCCCTTTTATATTCCACGCTAGTTAAATGACAGTAGACTAAATTTCAAAATTGGGTCAATCGGTTTTTCAGAGCTCGCCGGAGTTCATCGGTGCGAAGGAAGGGGCTCGAGTGGGGACGGTGGTTGTA
>NC_041381.1:35642442-35651543 GCF_002162155.2 Triticum dicoccoides | reverse complement strand
GGTCGGGGCCGGTGGTTCGGCCGGTGGCACGTGCGGTGTTCTGTATGGAAGAATCAGAGACGAGGAACAAGAAGGGTTAGGAGACGTAGGATCTTCATCCAACCGCCTGAAATGGTCGACTCACCCAAATGACAAAAGTCATGCGACTTGCATGCAGACATGCCTTTATATTCAGTACCATCATCATACCTTCTTAGCACTGCTCCTGAATCCATCAAGCTAAACAATGTGCCACTCATAATTCCAAACTTGTTGCTCAAATACGAATCTGATATGATGCTGATATTACTAAAACAGATAACATTTAATTGGTCAGCTAATATTCCTACTTTACTTTCGAAAAGCACATGCACCACATATAGAGAGACAACAGGGAGTTGCATTCTTAATGTGCTCTGGTTCATCATGTGTGGGCACTGCGCAACGAACATTTTATTATCCAAAATCTCCTTGCTCTTCTTTAGCATGTTCCTCTTCCGTTCTTCTTTAATAAGTACTCTATCCATTCCCAAATACAAGTCTTTGTATAGATTCCACCATGGACTACATATGGAGCAAAATGAGTGAATCTACACTCTAAAATGTATCTGTATACATCTGTATGTGATCCATAGTGGAAATTTCTACAAAGACTTATATTTTGGAATGGAGGGAGTATGATAGTAGTACAGTATGTTCCTTGTAGTGAAGATGAACAGGGACATTTGTAGTGTAGGGGTCTATACGGTCGGTTGTGATGGGCACTTTGAACTCTTCGGGCCTCTTTGATTCCTAGGATTTTGTAAACATAGGAATAAGATTTGTAGTGGCCTGCCCACTTGAATCCTACAAGATTAGCAAGGGAATGCGGGGAGTTGTGTTGCCTGTGAGAGTTACACTGATATTAACAGTACCGCACCTTCTGTTGAAGAGAGCTGGTATCTGAATCCTTTCTAGTCGTACCGGCAATACTAGCACATATATTCCAGCAAGTTCCACTCTGCTGATTTTACTCCTGATGCTTACGGTTTCCCCGTTATATCTACACTATGATCTGTGTAGCTGCTATGTGTCGCACTAGCAACAATCCACTCTTGAAGCTAAACAACACACCAATCATAAGTCCAAAGCTTACTACTTCAAATACGAATTGCGATATGATACTGATATTAGTTAACAAACACACATTTAATTGGTCAGGTAATGCCCCCACTTGATTTTCCAAATGCATGTGGCCACATATAGAGAGACATCATGGAATTGCATTTCTTTGGGCGCTGTGATTCATCATGAGTGGGAAACCAACTGTTAGGGAACGTAGTAATTTCAAAAAAAATCCTACGCACACGCAAGATCATGGTGATGCATAGCAACGAGAGGGGATAGTGTGTTCACGTACCCTCATAGACCGAAAGCGGAAGCGTTAGCACAACGCGGTTGATGTAGTCGTACATCTTCATGATCCGACCGATCAAGTACCGAACACATGGCACCTCCGAGTTCTGCACACATTCAACTCGATGACGTTCCTCGAACTCCGATATAGCCGAGCTTTGAGGGAGAGTTCCGTCAGCACGATGGCGTGGTGACGATGTTGATGTTCTACCGTCGCAGGGCTTCGCCTAAGCACCGCTATGATATTATCGAGGTGGACTATGGTGGAGAGGGGCACCACACACGGCTAAAAGATCCAAGAGATAATTGTTGTCTATGGGGTGCTCCTCTCCTCCGTATATAAAGGAGGGGAGGAGAGGGCCGACCAAGGGGAGGAGGCGCGCCCAAGGGGGGAGTCCTACTCCCACCGGGAGTAGGACTCCTCCTTTTCCTATTTGGAGAGGGAGATGGAAGGAAGAGGAGGGAGGGAGGAAGGAAAGGGGGGGGGGCTCCCCTCCCAATTCGGATTGGGCTTGGGGGCGGGGGGCGCCCCCTCCCTTGTTCCTTTCCCCTCCTTTCCACTAAAGCCCATTAAGGCCCATATACCTCCCAGGGGGTTCCGATAACCTCCCGGTGCCCCGGTATTATCTGATCTCACCCGGAACCATTCCGGCATCCAAATATAGTCGTCCAATATATCGATCTTTACGTCTCAAACATTTCGAGACTCCTCGTCATGTCCGTGATCACATCCGGGACTCCGAACTACCTTCTATACATCAAAAACCATAAACTCATAATATAACCTTCATCGAACTTTAAGCGTGCAGACCCTACGGGTTCAAGAACTATGTAGACATGACCGAGACACGTCTCCGGTCAATAACCAATAGCGGAACCTGGATGCTCATATTGGATCCTACATATTCTACGAAGATCTTTATCGGTCAAACCGCATAACAACGTACGTTGTTCCCTTTGTCATCGGTATGTTACTTGCCCGAGATTCGATCGTCGGTATCTCAATACCTAGTTCAATATCGCTACCGGCAAGTCTCTTTACTTGTTCCGTAACACATCATCTCGCAACTAACTCATTAGTTGCAATGCTTGAAAGGCTTAAGTGATGTGTATTACCGAGTGGGCCCAGAGATACCTCTCCGACAATCGGAGTGACAAATCCTAATCTCGAAATACGCCAACCCAACAAGTACCTTCGGAGACACCTGTAGAGCACCTTTATAATCACCCAGTTACGTTGTGACGTTTGGTAGCACACAAAGTGTTCCTCCGGTAAACGGGAGTTGCATAATCTCATAGTCATAGGAACATGTATATATAAGTCATGAAGAAAGAAATAGCAACAAACTAAACGATCAAGTGCTAAGCTAATGGAATGGGTCAAGTCAATCACATCATTCTCCTAATGACGTGATCCCGTTAGTCAAATGACAACTCTTTGTCTATGGCTAGGAAACATAACCATCTTTGATCAACGAGCTAGTCAAGTAGAGGCATACTAGTGACACTCTGTTTGTCTATGTATTCACACATGTATCATGTTTCTGGTTAATACAATTCTAGCATGAATAATAAACATTTATCATGATATAAGGAAATAAATAATAACTTTATTATTACCTCTAGGGCATATTTCCTTCAGTCTCCCACTTGCACTAGAGTCAATAATCTAGATTACACAGTAATGATTCTAACACCCATGGAGCCTTGGTGCTGATCATGTTTTGCTCGTAGAAGAGGCTTAGTCACCGGGTCTGCAACATTCAGATCCGTACACTACGGGAAACAACTAATTTGCCGTCTGTGGATCACAGACGGCAAAGACCTAAATCCAGACGGCAAAGATTTTGCTGTCAGGAAGCAGACGGCAAAGTCAGACGGCAAAGATAAGTCGGCAAAGTATACTTTGCCATCAGCTTTTTATCTGACAGACGGCAAAGAATTTGCTGTCAGCTGAAACTTCTTCGCTGTCTGCCTTATAAATCACAGACGGCAAAGAAAAGTAGTTTTGCCGTCAGCTAGACTACATCTTTGCCGTCAGCTATTCACGTCTTTGCCTTCAGCCTCCTATATCAGAGACGGCAAAGAATGGGATCAAATAAAAAAACACAGCGGCCGTCAGCCTTCACATAATGTATTAAAATAACCTGAATCAACAGTCCTAGTGCAGAGGACAACAATGAACACCACACCACCGTACACATCAACACTTTGTTCCAAGAATCTACCGAACAAAATTCACAATACAAAATTACTCTATTTACACATAATACATTATCACTTGCTGATCCGAGGCAAAACTGCTCTGTTTCATAAGATGAAGGAATTACACATGAAAAGATCACAGAAGAATATAGCAGCCCAGCATCCAGCAAGCAAAGCCATCTTGAGTTCGATCTTGACGCCCGCACCAACTTGCAGCCATATCCTGTGCACGTGCTCACCGGAGCAGGAGTAAACAGCAGCTGCGCCCTCTCCCTTCCGCCATCAATCTCCAAGGATAGAGCAGACCACCATGGATGCCCGTTGAGCTGCCCCCGCTCCTCGAGGCCTGAGGTGGTGCAGCGTGGAGCGATTGGGCCGGGGACGGCGGAGGCATGCGGGGCCGTGGCCAAGGTACGCGGAGCTTGGCTGGGGCGACGGGGCCTGCGGCGCCTCTGGCGAAGGGGGAAGGGTGGCGGGGACGGCAAGCGACATCATGGCGGACGGAGGAAGTGAACGTGGCGACATCAGGGAGTGCTCCATCAACAATTTGAGGGCGACGGGGGCGACGGAGGAAGTGAACATGACCGGCGCGAGAGGTGGTGGCCGGACACCGACGGGCGAGATGGTGGTCGGACGCCGGCGGAGCTTCGGGCGCGCCGGGGCCGTGGCCGGGGGCGACAGGGATGGGACCGGGGGCGACGGGGATGGGGCCGGGGCCGAAGGGAGAAGTGGCCAGGGCTGGCGGGAGAGGTGGTGGCCGATGGGAGAAGTGGTGACCGGCGACGACGTGTGGATAAGGGAGATAGACGAGAGAGAGAGAGATCGTAGTGGGGGAGTGGATAAGGGATGGAGTCAGGGAGTGCTGCACGTGGGGTGTTGGGCGCGTGAGGCGTGGGCGCGGGGCGTGTTGGGGGATGTGTGGGTGAGATCCTGCCATGTCATCGATCCATGCGATCGATCCGCGTGCTGTGTTTCTTTCTTTGCCGTCTGTGTCTTATATTTCAGACGGCAAAGATTTTTGCCGTGTGTGTTTTATATTACAGACAACAAAGTATGTTCTTTGCCGTCTGTAATAGAAAATGCAGACGGCAAATATCTTTGCCGTCTATTTTTCTACTACATACGGCAAAGTATGTTCTTTGCCGTTTGTGTTTTTTTCTGCAGACGACAAAGTTTATTTTACCGACAGTTTTTCTTTGCCATCTACTGATGACGGCAAACCCTTTCTTTGCCGTCTGCCCGACGAAAAGCTGACGGCAAAGACGTCCCCTGATGGCAAATTAGCTGTTTCCCGTAGTGGTATGTATCTTGCAAATCTCTATGTCTCCCACCTGGACTTGATCTCGGATGGTGTTGAAGCGTCTCTTGATGTGCTTGGTTCTCTTGTGAAATCTGGATTCCTTTGCCAAAGCAATTGCACCAGTATTGTCACAAAAGATTTTCATTGGACCCGATGCACTAGGTATGACACCTAGATCGGATATGAACTCCTTCATCCAGACTCCTTCATTTGCTTCTTCCGAAGCAGCTATGTACTCCGCTTCACATGTAGATCCTGCTATGATGCTTTGTTTAAAACTGCACCAACTGACAGCTCCACCCTTTAATAAAAACACGTATCCAGTTTGCGATTTAGAATCGTCCGGATCAGTGTCAAAGCTTGCATCGACGTAACCATTTACGACAAGCTCTTTGTCACCTCCATAAACTAGAAACATATGCTTTGTCAGGATGTTCTTGACCACTGTCCAGTGATCCACTCCTGGAATACTTTGGTACCTCCCTCCTAAACTAATAGCAAGGCACACATCAGGTCTGGTACACAGCATTGCATACATGATAGAGCCTATGGCTGAAGCATAGGGAACATCTTTCATTTTCTCTCTATCTTCTGCAGTGGTCGGGCATTGAGTCTTACTCAACTTCACACCTTGTAACACAGGCAAGAACCCTTTCTTTGCTTGATCCATTTTGAACTTCTTCTATCTCTATAGATCTTCATGCCCAATATATAAGCAGCTTCACCGAGGTCTTTCATTGAAAAACTCTTATTCAAATATCCTTTTATGCTATCCAGAAATTCTATATCATTTCCAATCAACAATATGTCATCCACATATAATATCAAAAATGCTACAGAGCTCCCACTCACTTTCTTGTAAATACAGGCTTCTCCAAAAGTCTGCATAAAACCATATGCTTTGGTCACACTATCAAAACACTTATTCCAACTCCGAGAGGCTTGCACCATTCCATAAATGGATCACTGGAGCTTGCACACTTTGTTAACTCCCTTTGGATCGACAAAACCTTCCAGTTGCATCATATACAACTCTTCTTCCAGAAATCCATTCAGGAATGCAGTTTTGACATCCATTTGCCAAATTTCATAATCATAAAATGCGGCAATTTCTAACATGATTCGGACAGACTTAAGAATCGCTACGGGTGAGAAGGTTTCATCGTAGTCAATCCCTTGAACTTGTCGAAAACCTTTTGCAACAAGTCAAGCTTTATAGACAGTAACATTACCGTCAGCATCAGTCTTCTTCTTGAAGATCCATTTATTCTTGATGGCTTGCCGATCATCTGGCAAGTTGCTACCTCTTGAGCACTGCGTTGGTTTTGCCCGAAGAGGAAGGGATGATGCAGCAAAGTATCATAAGTATTTCCCTCAGTTTTTGAGAACCAAGGTATCAATCTAGTAGGAGGCTACGCGTGAGTCCCTTGCACCTGCACAAAACAAATAAATCCTCGCAACCGATGCAAATAGGGGTTGTCAATCCCTATAGGGCCACTTACGAGAGTGAGATCTGATAGATATGATAAGATAATATTTTTGGTATTTTTTTTGACAAAGATGCAAAGTAAAATAAAGGCAAAGTAAATAGCAAAGTAAATAACTAAGTAGTAGGAGATTAATATGATGAAGATAGACCCGGGGGCCATAGGTTTCACTAGTGGCTTCTCTCAAGAGCATAAGTATTATTTGGTGGGTGAACAAATTACTGTTGAGCAATTGATAGAATTGAGCATAGTTATGAGAATATCTAGGCATGATCATGTATATAGGCATCATGTCCGAGACAAGTAGACCGACTCCTGCCTGCATCTACTACTATTACTCCACTCATCGACCGCTATCCAGCATGCATCTAGAGTATTAAGTTAAAAACAGAGTAACGCCTTAAGCACGATGACATGATGTAGAGGGATAAACTCATGCAATATGATGAAAACCCCATCTTGGTATCCTCGATGGCAACAATAAAATACGTGCCTTGCTGCCCCTACTGTCACTGGGAAAGGACACCGCAAGATTGAACCCAAAGCTAAGCACTTCTCCCATTGCAAGAAAGATCAATCTAGTAGGCCAAACCAAACTGATAATTCGAAGAGACTTGGAAAGATAACCAATCATACATAAAAGAATTCAGAGAAGAATGAAATATTATTCATAGATAGACTTGATCATAAACCCACAATTCATTGGTCTCAACAAACACACCGCAAAAAGAAGACTACATCGAATGGTTCTCCACAAGAGAGGGGGAGAACTTTGTGTTGGGGATATAACTATATGTAAGCCGCCCAGGAGGGGCCGGGTTACGCAAAGAAGATTCATCAGAAAGAAACCCAAGACCAAGCATGAAGATGGCGGTTCGATAGAGGGCTTAAGGCCCACAGGCGACTTAAGGCCCGTTGTAGTAAACCGCCATAATGGCTTGACTTGTATCATAAGGTAGATTTAACTAGTCACCGAGCCAGATACTGTTTATAAGCCGGCCGGGACTCTGTAAGCCGCAGGGCGTCAACCCGTGTATATAAGGGGACGACCTGTTTGCGGCTGAGGGCAAGAAACAACTCATCGAGAGCCGGGCATAGCGTATCTCGCTCCCTGATCACCGAAACATCAATACCAACCCAACTAGACGTAGGCCTTACCTTCACCGTAAGGGGCCGAACTAGTATAAACCCTCTCGTGTCCTTTGTCCCGTTTAACCCCTTCAAGCTTCCTAGTTGCGATGGCTCCACAACTAAGTCCTTTCACGAGGACATCTGACGTGACAATTCAATGACAGTTGGTGCCCACCGTGGGGCCAGCGCATGGTGGATTTGAGTTCTTGAAGGGAAACTTCGAAGGGCTCAAGGGATACATAACGGGCCGGATGACCAAGAGTCGTCGCGGCAAGATCTACAGCGACGATGAAGGCTGGGGCCACGACGCCGGCTCAATTGAGTACGGGTATCGGGTCCCCTTCGGCGGAATCCATGTCTTCATCGGTCAGATCGGAGAGCCGGGACCTGAGCCGGACAGCGGCACCGACCTCATCGAGACGGCTCAGCGTGTGAGGAAGACCCGGATTCAACCCGTCATGAAGCGTGCTTTCGTGGGCTGCATCCACGGAGTGGAACTTTCTAAAGGATGGTGAGATGGCCGTCTTCTCAGATGGTGATTCGTCCGCCGGTTCAATAGATTTGTTGTATTAGGTACAAGACGACATGCTAGGGGGCTGTTCCGATGGCATCAGTATTCCGGACCCCCATGAGCCGCCAAGATGGGCAGGAATATTCATGGCTGGAACTCAGCCCGGTGCTAACTCTACGGCTGCTGCAGCAATAACATCCGAAATAGGGACAGCCGGGGCAGGTGGCCCTGTGCGCCCGCCGGCTCAGGTGCTGATAGACCTCATGGACAAGCTTACGACCCTGTTAACTGCCACAGTTATCCCTGCGAACAAAGATGAGCATGACGCGGAGGGGCCGGGTTACGCAAAGAAGATTCATTAGAAAGAAGCCCAAGACCAAGCATGAAGATGGCGGTTCAATAGAGGGCTTAAGGCCCACAGGCGACTTAAGGCCCATTGTAGTAAACCGCCATAATGGCCTGACTTGTATCATAAGGTAGATTTAACTAGTCACCGAGCTGGATACTGTTTATAAGCCGCCCGGGACTCTGTAAGCCGCAGGCCGTCAACCCGTGTATATAAGGGGACGACCTGTTGGCGGCTGAGGGAAAGAAACAACTCATCGAGAGCCGGGCATAGCGTATCTCGCTCCCTGATCATCAAAACATCAATACCAACCCAACTAGACATAGGCCTTACCTTCACCGTAAGGGGCCGAACAAGTATAAACCCTCTCGTGTCCTTTGTCCCGTTTAACCCCTTCAAGCTTCCTAGTTGCAATGGCTCCACAACTAAGTCCTTTCACGAGGACATCTGACGTGACAATTCCACGACACTTTGTATTGAGATCCAAAAAGAGAGAAGAAGCCATCTAGCAACTAACTATGGACCCATAGGTCTGAGGTAAACTACTCACACTTCATCATAGAGGCTATGGTGTTGATGTAGAAGCCCTCCATGATCGATGCCCCCTCCGGCGGAGCTCCGGAACAGGCCCCAAGATGGGATCTCGTGGATACAGAAAGTTGCGGCGGTGAAATTAGGGTTTTGGCTTCGTATCTGATCGTTTGGGGGTACGTAGGTATATAGGAGGAAGGAGTATGTCGGTGGAGC
>NC_041381.1:35627426-35642234 GCF_002162155.2 Triticum dicoccoides | reverse complement strand
TCCTGTTTCGTGCCTTGACGTAGGGTCCAAGTCTCCCTGATCATATTCGGTGAGAAAATCACGTTCCCGAAGGTTTCATTCCGTTTGGACTCCATTTGATATTCCGTTTCTTCGAAACACTGAAATAGGCAAAAAACAACAATTCTGGGCTGGGCCTCCGGTTAATAGGTTAGTCCCAAAAATAATATAAAAGTGGATAATAAAGCCCAATAATGTCCAAAACAGTAGATAATATAGCATGGAGCAATCAAAAATTATAGATACGTTGGAGACGTATCAAGCATCCCCAAGCATAATTCCTGCTCGTCCTCGAGTAGGTAAATGACAAAAATAGAATTTTTGATGCGGAGTGCTACTTGGCATAATTTTAGTGTAATTCTTCTTAATTGTGGTATGAATATTCAGATTCGAAAGATTCAAGACAAAGGTTCATATTGACATAGAAAATAATAATACTTCAAGCATACTAACAAAGCAATTATGTCTTCTCAAAATAACATGGCTAAAGAAAGTTATCCCTACAAAATCATATAGTCTGGCTATGCTCTATCTTCACCACACAAAATATTTAAATCATGCACAACCTCGATGACAAGCCAAGCAATTGTTTCATACTTTTGACATTCTCAAACTTTTTCAATCTTCACGCAATACATGAGCGTGAGCCATGGATATAGCACTATAGATGGAATAGAGTGGTGGTTGTGGAGAAGACAAAAAGGGAGAAGATAGTCTCACATCAACTAGGCGTATCAACGAGCTATGGAGATGCCCATCAATAGATATCAATGTGAGTTAGTAGGGATTGCCATGCAACGGATGCACTAGAGCTATAAGTATATGCAATCTCAAAAAGAAACTAAGTGGGTGTGGATCCAACTTGCTTGCTCATGAAGACCTAGGGCAATTTGAGGAAGCCCATCATTGGAATATACAAGCCAAGTTCTATAATGAAAAATTCCCACTAGTATATGAAAGTGATAACATGAGAGACTCTCTACTATGAAGATCATGGTGCTACTTTGAAGCACAAGTGTGGTAAAAGGATAGTAACATTATCCCTTCTATCTTTTTCTCTCATTTTTTATTTGGGCCTTTTCTCTTTTTTTATGGCCTCTTTTCTTTCTCTCTTTTCTTTATTTATTTTTCGTCCGGAGTCTCATCCCGACTTGTGGGGGAATCATAGTCTCCATCATCCTTTCCTCACTGGGACAATGCTCTAATAATGATGATCATCACACTTCTATTTTTCTTACAACTCAACAATTACAACTCGATACTTAGAACAAAATATGACTCTATATGAATGCCTCCGGCGGTGTACCGGGATATGCAATGACTCATGAGCGACATGTATGAAAGAATTATGAACGGTGGCTTTGCCACAAATACGATGTCAACTACATGATCATGCTAAGCAATATGACAATGATGGAGCATGTCATAAACGGAATGGTGGAAAGTTGCATGGTAATCCCTCTCGGAATGGCTATGGAAATGCCATAATAGGTAGGTATGGTGGCTGTTTTGAGGAAGGTATATGGTGGGTGTATGATACCGTCGAAAGGTGCACGGTATTAGAAAGGCTAGCAAAGGTGGAAGGGTGAGAGTGGGTATAATCCATGGACTCAACATTAGTCATAAAGAACTCATATAATTATTGCAAAAATCTACAAGTTATCAAAGAAAAGTATTACGCGCATGATCCTAGGGGGATAGATTGGTAGGAAAAGACCATCGCTCGTCCCCGACCGCCACTCATAAGAAAGACAATCAAAAAATAAATCATGCTCCGACTTCATCACATAACGGTTCACCATACGTTCATGCTACGGGAATCGCAAGCTTCAACACAAGTATTTCTCAAATTCACAACTACTCAACTAGCATGACTTTAATATCACCATCTCCATATCTCAAAACAATTATCAAGTATCAAACTTCTCATAGTATTCAACACACTCATAAGAGAATTTTATTATTGATCTTGCATACCAAGCATATTAGGATTTTAAGAAAATTACCATGCTATTAGGACTCTCAAAATAATATAAGTGAAGCATGAGAGATCAATAGTTTCTATAAAACAAATCCACCACCGTGCTCTAAAAGATATAAGTGAAGTACTAGAGCAAAATTATATAACTCAAAAGATATAAGCGAAGCACATAGAGTATTCTAACAAATTCCAAATCATGTATGGCTCTCTCAAAAGGTGTGTACAGAAAGGATGATTGTGGTAAACTAACAAGCAAAGACTCAAATCATACAAGACGCTCCAAGCAAAACACATATCATGTGGCGAATAAAAATATAGCTCCAAGTAAAGTTACCGATAGAAGTAGACGAAAGAGGGGATACCTTCCGGAGCATCCCCAAGCTTTGGCTTTTAGGTGTCCTTAGATTATCTTGGGGGTGCCATGGGCATTCCCAATCTTAGGCTCTTGCCACTCCTTGTTCCATAATCCATCAAATCTTTACCCAAAACTTGAAAACTTCACAACACAAAACTTAAAGTAGAAAATCTCGTGAGCTCCGTTAGCGAAAGAAAACAAAAGACCACTTCAAGGTACTGTAATGAACTCATTATTTATTTATATGGGTGTTATACCTACTGTATTCCAACTTCTTTATGGTTTATAAACTATTTTACTAGCCATAGATTCATCAAAATAAGCAAACAACACACGAAAAACAGAATCTGTCAAAAACAGAGCAGCCTGTAGTAACTGTAGCTAGCGCAAGATCTGAACCCCAAAAATTCTAAAATAAATTTCTGGACGTGAGGAATTTATCTATTAATCATCTGCAAAAAGAATTAACCAAATAGCACTCTCCAAATAAAAATGACAGCAGTTCTCGTGAGCACTAAAGTTTCTGTTTTTTACAGCAAGTTCTACAAGACTTTCCCCAAGTCTTCCCAACGGTTCTACTTGGCACAAACACTAATTAAACACAAAACACAACCAAAACAGAGGGTAGATAATTTATTTATTACTAAACAGTAGCAAAAATCAAGGAATAAAAATAAAATTGGGTTGCCTCCCAACAAGCGCTATCGTTTAACGCCCCTAGCTAGGCATAGCAATCAAGAATAGATCTAGGTATTGCCATCTTTGGTAGGCAATCCATAAGTGGCTCTCATAATAGATTCATAAGGTAATTTAATTTTCTTTCTAGGAAAGTGTTCCATGCCTTTCCTTAATGGAAATTGTAATATAATATTTCCTTCCTTCATATCAATAATTGCACCAATCGTTCTAAGGAAAGGTCTACCAAGAATAATAGGACATGAAGGATTGCAATCTATGTCAAGAACAATAAAATCTACAGGCACATAATTCCTATTTGCGACAATAAGAACATCATTAATTCTTCCCATAGGTTTCTTAATAGTGGAATCCGCAAGGTGCAAGTTTAGAGAGCAATCATCAAAATCATGGAAACCTAACAAATCACACAAAGTCTTTGGAATCGTGGAAACACTAGCACCCAAATCACATAAAGCATATCATTCATGATCTTTAATTTTAATTTTAATAGTTGGTTCCCACTCATCATAAAGTTTTCTAGGGATAGAAACTTCCAATTCAAGTTTTTCTTCATAAGATTGCATCAAGGCATCAACGATATGTTTAGTAAACGCTTTATTTTGACTATAAGCGTGTGGAGAATTTAGCACGGACTGCAACAAGGAAATACAATCAATCAAAGAGCAATTTTCATAGTTAAAATCCTTGAAATCCATAATAGTGGGTTTAGCAACATCTAGGGTTTTAATTTCTTCAATCCCACTTTTATCAAATTTAGCATCAAGATCAACAAATTCCGAATTCTTAGAACGCTTTCTAGGTAACGGTGGATAATATTCAGTCCCATCATTATCAAGATTCATTGCAAAACAAAGATTTAATAGGGGACACATCAATAACTTTTAGATCTTCATCTTTATTTTCATAGCAACTAGAAGAACACACTTTTATAAAGGCATCTTTCTTAGCACGCATCCTAGTGGTTCTTTCTTTGCACTCATCAATGGATATTCTCATGGCTTTGAGAGACTCATTGATATCATGCTTAGGTGGAATAGATCTAAGTTTCAAAGAATCAACATCAAGAGAAATTCTATCAATGTTCCTAGCCAAATCATCAATCTTAAGCAAATTTTCTTCAATCATAGCATTAAAATTCTTTTGCGAAGTAATAAATTCTTTAATATTAGATTCAAAATCAGAGGGCATCTTATTACAATTTCCATAAGAATTGTTGTAGGAATTACCATAATTATTAGAGGGATTACTAGGATAAGGCCTAGGATTGAAATTACCTCTATACGCGTTGTTACCAAAATTGTTCCTACCAACAAAATTCACATCCATAGATTCATTATTACTATCAATCAAAGTAGACAAGGGCATATCATTAGGATCAGAAGAAACACTCTTATTAGCAAATAATTTCACAAGTTTATCCATCTTTCCACTCAAAACATTAATTTCTTCTATCGCATGCACCTTTTTATTAGTAGATCTTTCAGTATGCCATTGAGAATAATTAACCATAATATTATCTAGGAGTTTAGTAGCTTCTCCTAAAGTGATTTCCATAAAAGTGCCTCCCGCGGCTGAATCTAAAAGATTTCTAGAAGGAAAATTCAATCCGGCATAAAACTCTGAATAATCATCCATAAATTTAAACCATGAGTAGGGCAATTACATATCATTAATTTCATTCTCTCCCAAGCTTGTGCAACATGTTCATGATCAAGTTGCTTAAAGTTCATAATATCGTTTCTAAGAGAGATGATCTTAGCGGGAGGAAAATACTTAGAGATAAAAGCATCTTTGCACTTGTTCCATGAATCAATACTATTTTTCGACAAAGACGAAAACCAAGCTTTAGCACGATCTCTAAGTGAAAAAGGAAATAGCTTCAATTTAACAATATCATTATCCACATCTTTCTTCTTTTGCATGTCACACAAATCAATGAAGCTATTTAGATGGGTAGCGGCATCTTGACTAGGAAGGCCGGAAAACGGATCTTTCATCACAAGATTCAGCAAAGCAGTATTAATTTCACAAGATTCAGCATCGGTAAGAGGAGCAATCAGAGTGCTAATAAAATCATTGTTGTTGGTATTGGTAAAGTCACACAATTTAGTATTATCTTGAGCCATCATGACAAGCAAGCAAACTAACACACAAGCAAACAAAAAGCAAGCGGGCAAAAAGAGGCAAATAGAGAAGAGAGGGAGGATAGAGAGAGAGAGAGGGCGAATAAAACGGCAAGGGTGAAGTGGGGGGAGAGGAAAACAAGAGGCAAATGGCAAATAATGTAATACGAGAGATAAGGGTATGTGATGGGTACTTGGTATGTTGACTTTTGCGTAGACCTCCTCGGCAACGGCGCCAGAAATCCTTCTTGCTACCTCTTGAGCACTGTGTTGGTTTTCCCCGAAGAGGAAGGGATGATGCAGCAAAGTAGCGCAAGTATTCCCCTCAGTTTTTGAGAACCAAGTTATCAATCCAGTAGGAGGCTACGCGTGAGTCCCTTGCACCTGCACAAAACAAATAAATCCTCGCAACCAACGCAAATAGGGGTTGTCAATCCCTATAGGGCCACTTACGAGAGTGAGATCTGATAGATATGATAAGATAATATTTTTGGTATTTTTTATGACAAAGATGCAAAGTAAAATAAAGGCAAAGTAAATAGCAAAGTAAATAACTAAGTAGTAGGAGATTAATATGATGAAGATAGACCCGGGGGACATAGGTTTCACTAGTGGCTTCTCTCGAGAGCATAAGTATTCTACGGTGGGTGAACAATTTACTGTTGAGCAATTGGCAGAATTGAGCATAGTTATGAGAATTTCTAGGCATGATCATGTATATAGGCATCACGCCCGAGACAAGTAGACCGACTCCTGCCTGCATCTACTACTATTACTCCACTCATCGACCGCTATCCAGCATGCATCTAGAGTATTAAGTTAACAACAGAGTAACGCCTTAAGCAAGATGACATGATGTAGAGGGATAAACTCATGCAATATGATGAAAACCCTATCTTGTTATCCTCGATGGCAATAATACAATACGTGCCTTGCTGCCCCTACTGTCACTGGGAAAGGACACCGCAAGATTGAACCCAAAGCGAAGCACTTCTCCCATTGCAAGAAAGATCAATCTAGTAGGCCGAACCAAACTGATAATTTGAAGAGACTTGCAAAGATAACCAATCATACATAAAAGAATTCAGAGGAGATTCAAATATTATTCATAGATAGACTTGATCATAAACCCACAATTCATCGGTCTCAACAAACACACCGCAAAAAGAAGACTACATCGAATGGTTCTCCATAAGAGAGGGGGAGAACTTTGTATTGATATCCAAAAAGAGAGAAGAAGCCATCTAGCTACTAACTATGGACCCGTAGGTCTGAGGTAAACTACTCACACTTCATCAGAGAGGCTATGGTGTTGATGTATAAGCCCTCCGTGATCGATGCCCCCTCCGGCGGAGCTCCGGAATAGGCCCCAAGATGGGATCTCATGGATACAGAAAGTTGTGGTGGTGGAATTAGGGTTTTGGCTCCGTATCTGATATTTTGGGGGTACGTAGGTATATATAGGAGGAAGGAGTACGTCGGTGGAGCAACAGGGGGCCCACGAGGGTGGGCGGCGCGCTTGGGGGGGGGGGGGGCGTAGGGCGCGCCCCCTACCTCGTGGCCTCTTGTTTCGTGCCTTGACGTAGGGTCCAAGTCTCCCTGATCATATTCGGTGAGAAAATCATGTTCCCGAAGGTTTCATTCCATTTGGACTCCGTTTGATATTCCGTTTCTTCGAAACACTGAAATAGGCAAAAAACAACAATTCTGGGCTGGGCCTCCGGTTAATAGGTTAGCCCCAAAAATAATATAAAAGTGGATAATAAAGCCCAATAATGTCCAAAACAGTAGATAATATAGCATGGAGCAATCAAAAATTATAGATACGTTGGAGACGTATCACAAGTCAACCAAAGTCCACACTTTGTTCTCATACATGGATCCCATCTCAGATTTCATGGCCTCAAGTCATTTTGCGGAATCTGGGCTCACCATCGCTTCTTCATAGTTCGTAGGTTCGTCATGGTCTAGTAACATAACCTCCAGAACAGGATTACCGTACCACTCTGGTGCGGATCTTACTCTGGTTGACCTACGAGGTTCAGTAACAACTTGATCTGAAGTTTCATGATCATTATCATTAACATCCTCACTAATTGGTGTAGACATCACATGAACTAGTTTCTGTGACGAACTACTTTCCAATAAGGGAGCAGGTAGTGTTACCTCATCAAGTTCTACTTTCCTCCCACTCACTTCTTTCGAGAGAAACTCCTTCTCTAGAAAGGATCCATTCTTAGCAACGAATGTTTTGCCTTCAGATCTGTGATAGAAGGTGTACCCAACAGTTTCATTTGGGTATACTATGAAGACACATTTCTCCGATTTGGGTTCGAGCTTATCAGGTTGAAGCTTTTTCACATAAGCATAGCAGCCCTAAACTTTAAGAAACGACAACTTTGGTTTCTTGCCAAACCATAGTTCATAAGGTGTTATCTCAACGGATTTTGATGGTGCCCTATTTAACGTGAATTTGGCCGTCTCTAAAGCATAACCCCAAAATGATAGCGGTAAATTAGTAAGAGACATCATAGATCGCACCATATCTAGTAAAGTACGATTACGACGTTCGGACACACCATTACGCTGTGGTGTTCCGGGTGGCGTGAGTCGCGAAACTATTCCGCATTGTTTCAAATGTAGACCAAACTCGTAACTCAAATATTCTCCTCCACATCAGATTGTAAAACTTTATTTTCTTGTTACGGTGATTTTCAACTTCACTCTGAAATTCTTTGAACTTTTCAAATGTTTCAGACTTATGTTTCATTAAGTAGATATACCCATATCTGCTTAAATCGTTTGTGAAGGTGAGAAAATAACGATACCTGCCGTGAGCCTCAACATTCATTGGACCACATACATCAGTATGTATGATCTTCGACAAATTAGTTGCTCGCTCCATAGTTCCGGAGAACGGCGTTTTAGTCATCTTGCCCATGAGGCATGGTTCGCAAGTACCAAGTGATTCATAATCAAGTGATTCCATAAGTCCATCAGTATGGAGTTTCTTCATGCGCTTTATACCAATATGACCCAAACGACAGTGCCACAAATAAGTTGCACTATCATTATAAACTCTGCATCTTTTGGTTTCAACAGTATGAAATGTGTATCACTACTATCGATATTCATCAAAAATAAACCACTCTTTAAGGGTGCATGACCATAAAAGATATTACTCATATGCATAGAACAACCATTATTCTCTGATTTAAATGAATAACTGTCGCGCATTAAACAAGATCCAGATATAATGTTCATGCTCAACGCTGGCACCAAATAACAATTATTTAGGTCTAACACTAATCCCAAAGGTCGGCGATCACATCAACTTCGGAACCATTTCCCACGCGCATCGTCACCTCGTCCTTAGCCAGTGTTCGCTTAATCTGTAGTCCCTGTTTCGAGTTGCAAATATTAGCAACATAACCAGTATCAAATACCCAGGTGCTACTTCGAGCTATGGTAAGGTACACATCAATAACATGTAGATCACATATACCTTTGTTCACCTTGCCATCCTTCTTATCCGCCAAATACTTGGGGCAGTTCCGCTTCCAGTGACCAGTCTGTTTGTAGTAGAAGCACTCAGTCTCAGGCTTAGGTCTAGACTTGGGTTTCTTCTCCTGAGCAGCAACTTGTTTCCTGTTCTTCATGAAGTTCCCCTTCTTCTTCCCTTTGCCCTTTTTCTTGAAACTGGCGGTCTTATTGACCATCAACACTTGATGCTCCTTTTTGATTTCTACCTCCGCAGCCTTCAACATTGCGAAGAGCTCAGGAATTGTCTTATTCATCCCTTGCATATTATAGTTCACCACGAAGCTTTTGTAGCTTGGTGGCAGTGATTGAAGAAATCTGTCAATGACACTATCAACTGGAAGACTAACTCCCAGTTGAGTCAAGTGATTATGATACCGAGACATTTTTGAGTATATGCTCACTGACAGAACTATTCTCCTTCATATTGCAGCTATAGAACTTATTGGAGACTTCATATCTCTCAATCCGGGCATTTGCTTGAAATATTAACTTCAAGTCTTGGAACTTCGCATATGCTCCATGACGTTCAAAGCGTCGTTGAAGTCCCGGTTCTAAGCCGTAAAGCATGGCACACTGAACTATCGATTAGTCATCAGCTTTGCTCTGCCAGATGTTCATAACATCTGGTGTTGCTCCTGCAGCAGGTTTGGCACTTAGCGGTGCTTCCAGGACGTAATTCTTCTGTGCAGCAATGAGGATAATCCTCAAGTTATGGACCCAGTCCGTGTAATTGCTACCATCATCTTTCAACTTTGCTTTCTCAAGGAACACATTAAAATTCAATGGAACAACAACACGAGACATCTATCTACAACAAACATAGACATGAAAAATACTTTCAGGCACTAAGTTCATGATAAATTGAAGTTCAATTAATCATATTACTTAAGAACTCCCACTTAGATAGACATCTCTCTAATTATCTAAGTGATCACATGATCCAAATCAACTAAACCATAACCGATCAATGGAGTAGTTTTCAATGGTGAACATCATTATGTTGATAATATCTAGTATATGATTCATACTCGACCTTTTGGTCTCTGTGTTCCGAGGCCATATCTGCATAATATGCTAGGCTTGTCAAGTTTAACCTGAGTATTCTGTGTGTGCAAAACTGGCTTGCACCCGTTGTAGATGGACGTAGAGCTTATCACACCCGATCATCACGTGGTGTCTGGGCACGACGAACTTTGGCAACGGTCCATAATCAGGGAGAACACTTTTATCTTGAAATTTAGTGAGAGATCATCTTATAATGCTACCATCAATCAAAGCAAAATAAGATGCATAAAAGATAAACATCACATGCAATCAATATAAGTGATATGATATGGCCATCATCATCTTGTGCTTGTGATCTCCATCTCCGAAGCACCGTCATGATAACCATCGTCACCGGTGTGACACCTTGATCTCCATCGTAGCGTCGTTGTCGTCTCGCCAACTATTGCTTCTACGACTATCACTACTGCTTAGTGATAAAGTAAAGCAATTACAGGGCGATTGCATTGCATACAATAAAGCGACAACCATATGGCTCTTGCTAGTTGCCGATAACTCGGTTACAAAACATGATCATCTCATACAATAAAATATAGCATCATGTCTTGACCATATCACATCATAACATGCACTGCAAAAACAAGTTAGACGTCCTCTACTTTGTTGTTGCATGTTTTACGTGGCTGCTACAGGCTGAGCAAGAACCGTTCTTACCTACGCATCAAAACCACAATGATAGTTCGTCAAGTTACTGATGTTTTAACCTTCTCAAGGACCGGGCGTAGCCACATTCGGTTCAACTAAAGTTGGATAAACTGACACCCGCCAGCCACTTGTGTGCAAAGCACGCCGGTAGAACCAGTCTCGCGTAAGCGTACGCGTAATGTCGGTCCGGGCTGCTTCATCCAACAATACCGCCGAACCAAAGTATGACATGCTGGTAAGACGTATGAATTGTATCGCCCACAACTCACTTGTGTTCTACTCGTGCATATAACATCAGCGCATAAAACCAGGCTCGGATGCCACTGTTGGGGAACATAGTAATTTCAAAAAAATTCCTACGCACATGCAAGATCATGGTGATGCATAGCAACGAGAGGGGAGAGTGTGTCCACGTACCCTCGTAGACTGAAAGCGGAAGCGTTAGCACAACGCGGTTGATGTAGTCATACGTCTTCACGATCCGACCGTTCAAGTACTAAACGCGCGACACCTCCGAGTTCTGCACACGTTCAACTCGATGACGTCCCTCGAACTCCGATCCAGCCGAGCTTTGAGGGAGAGTTTCGTCAGCACGACCGCGTGGTGACGATGTTGATGTTCTACCGTCACAGGGCTTCGCCTAAGCACCGCTACAATATTATCAAGGTGGACTATGATGGAGAGGGGCACCGCACACGGCTAAAAGATCCAAGAGATCAATTGTTGTCTATGGGGTGCCCCTCTCCTCCATATATAAAGGAGGGGAGGAGAGGGCCGACCAAGGGGAGGAGGCGCGCCCAAGGGGGGGAGTCCTACTCCCACCGGGAGTAGGACTCCTCCTTTTCCTACTTGGGGAGGGAGAGGGAAGGAAGAGGAAGGAGGGAGGAAGGAAAGGGGGGGCTCCCAATTCAGATTGGGCTTGGGGGGGGGGCGCCCCCTCCCTTGCTCCTTTTCCCTCCTTTCCACTAAAGCCCATTAAGGCCCATATACCTCCCGGGGGGATCCGATAACCTCCCGGTGCTCCGATATTATCCCGATCTCACCCGGAACCATCCCGGTATCCAAATATAGTCGTCCAATATATCGATCTTTACGTCTCGAACATTTCGAGACTCCTCGTCATGTCCGTGATCACATCCGGGACTCCGAACTACCTTCGGTACATCAAAAACCATAAACTCATAATATAACCGTCATCGAACTTTAAGCGTGCGGACCCTACGGGTTCGAGAACTATGTAGACATGACCGAGACACGTCTCCGGTCAATAACCAATAGCGAAACCTGGTGATGCTCATATTGGCTCCTACATATTATACAAAGATCTTTATCGGTCAAACCGCATAACAACATACGTTGTTCCCTTTGTCATCGGTATGTTACTTGCCCGAGATTCGATCGTCGGTATCTCGATACCTAGTTCAATCTCGTTACCAGCAAGTCTCTTTACTCGTTCCGTAACACATCATCCTGTAACTAACTCATTAGTTGGAATGCTTGCAAGGCTTAAGTGATGTGTATTACCGAGTGGGCCCAAAGATACCTCTCCGACAATCGGAGTGACAAATCCTAATCTCAAATTACGCCAACCCAACAAGTACCTTCGGAGACAGCTGTAGAGCACATTTATAATCACCCAGTTACATTGTGACGTTTGATAGCACACAAAGTGTTCCTCCGGTAAACGGGAGTTGCATAATCTCATAGTCATAGGAACATGTATAAGTCATGAAGAAAGCAATAGCAACAAACTAAATGATCAAGTGCTAAGCTAACGGAATGGGTCAAGTCAATCACATCATTCTCCTAATGATGTGATCCCGTTAATCAAATGACAACTCTTTGTCTATGGCTAGGAAACATAACCATCTTTAATCAACGAGCTAGTCAAGTAGAGGCATACTAGTGACACTCTGTTTGTCTATGTATTCACACATGTATCATGTTTCCGGTTAATACAATTCTAGCATGAATAATAAACATTTATCATGATATAAGGAAATAAATAATAACTCTATTATTGCCTCTAGGGCATATTTCCTTCACCAACATTGTATGCAATGAAGCGGAACCTCAAGAATATGCCTCCTCTTCTGTTCTTTAACATGTTCCTCTTTTGTTATTATGTATTTAGTATGTGCAGTATGTTCCTTGTCTGGAAGGGGAGAAGGGACATCTGCAGTCAACAACTGATAGAGCTGGCATGTACGTGATTGATAGGCTTTCAATTAGTAGCGGCAATACAACACTGTATTTTCCAGCCAGTTCCACTTTCCCGATTTATATATCATGGTTATGGTGCAGCCCTTTTATGTGCACTACGATCTGCCTAGTTGTTGTGTGCTCTTGTTATCATGATTTGGCAAAAAAACTCTCTATACAGTATATTATGAACCTATCATCTGCCAACTATCCTTACATTTGGAACCTATTTTTTGTGTACTTGTGCCAGATTATATTAATGCACGCACCATATTACAACACACATGAGCTCTCTCATCAGAATCCAGTGATAGCACACAAGGGTTTACAGGGGCGCCCCTATATTAGAATATCCTCTGCATAACAAAGATAATCTCACTACTATTTATGTTTTCATGGTTCTCAGATATTATACGTAATTACAGTGAATATCAGAATCCGTGGATTAGAAGAATATTGTGGAACACTGCAACGACTTACAAAATTGGCACCAAGGCATTGAGTGCCATTCTGGATGCAATGAGACTCATACGCTCCCCACCTGTAGATTCTTGTTCAGAATATGATCCTAATGACTATTCTAACCTCGAGGAGTCAAAGGCAGTTGGCCTGTCTTGTTCACCCATCAAGGTGCCTGTTCTAATTTGGCAAGGTTTTATTGATTGCGCGTATCTTGCATATGTTGTCCTGCATTTCTTCTACTTTGTTGCACCGCCATCTACTTAGTTTACTCATCATATATGTCAAGATGCCATACCCATCCATTTTCAATACATATTCCATCTGTCATCATACCATGCTTTTCCACTCAAATGTTATTGTTGTGCATCAGACATCAAAAAGGAAGAGGGTGATTGCCGAACCTGAAGGAGCACTAGCAAAGTCCTTGAAAAACGTGATGGTGCCAGAGAAATCAGATAACACCCCGCTTATATTGGTTGTACAACCACTCACACAAAACATAGGACCGACTCCAGCAAACTGTACCCATACATCACTGGCCACACCACTAGCCCCATGACACAAGACCTGCACTCCAGCAAAAGGTATGCTGATTTCAGTTGCCATAGCACCAGCCGTACCATAGAAAATCCCACTCCGGCAAAAAGTACAGCAAGTCCATGCTACCTCTTGAGCACTCCGTTGGTTTTCACTTGAAGAGGAAAGGGTGATGCAGCAAAGTAGCGTAAGTATTTCCTCAGTTTTTGAGAACCAAGGTATCAATCCAGTAGGAGACTACACGCAAGTCCCTCGTACCTACACAAACAAATAAGAACCTCGCAACCAACGTGATAAAGGGTTGTCAATCCCTTCACGGTAACTTACAAGAGTGAGATCTGATAGAGATAATAATAATAAGATAAATATTTTTGGTATTTTTATGATATAGATTGGAAAATAAAGATGGCAAAATAAAATAGATTGGAAACTTATATGATAAAAGATAGACCCGGGGGGCATAGGTTTCACTAGTGGCTTCTCTCAAGATAGCATAAGTATTACGGTGGGTGAACAAATTACTGTCGAGCAATTGATAGAAAAGTGCATAATTATGAGAATATCTAGGCATGATCATGTATATAGGCATCACGTCCGCGACAAGTAGACCGAAACGATTCTGCATCTACTACTATCCAGCATGCATCTAGAGTATTAAGTTCATAAGAACAGAGTAACACATCAGGCAAGATGACATGATGTAGAGGGATAAACTCAAGCAATATGATATAAACCCCATCTTTTTACCCTCGATGGCAACAATACAATACGTGCCTTGCTGCCCCTACTTTCACTGGGAAAGGACACCGCAAGATTGAACCCAAAGCTAAGCACTTCTCCCATTGCAAGAAAGATCAATCTAGTAGGCCAAACCAAACTGATAATTCGAAGAGACTTGCAAAGATAACAAGTCATACATAAAAGATTTCAGAGAAGAATCAAATATTGTTCATAGATAAACTTGATCATAAACCCACAATTCATCGGATCTCGACAACCACACCACAAAAAGAGTTACATCAAATAGATCTCCAAGAAGATCAAGGAGAACATTGTATTGAGATCTAAAGAGAGAGAAGAAGCCATCTAGCTAATAACTATGGACCGGAAGGTCTGAGGTAAACTACTCACACATCATCGGAGAGGCTATGGTGTTGATGTAGAATCCCTCCGTGATC
>NC_041381.1:35600531-35626786 GCF_002162155.2 Triticum dicoccoides | reverse complement strand
CGCGCCGCCCCATCCTCCTCCAGGATGGCGCCACCCCGCCTCCTCCTCCTCCAGGCCGGCGTCGCCCCGCCTCCTCCTCCAGCCCGTCGCGGCCCCGCCTCCTCCTCCAGCCCGTCGCGGCCCCGCCTCCTCCTCCTCCCGCTCGGATCCCACAGCGATCCGGCCGCCACAAGCCCCGAACGCGGCCATCCCCACCAGATCCGGCGGCCACCGGCCTGGGCACGGCCAATAGCACCGGATCCGGCGGCCACCGGCCTGGGCACGCCCAATAGCACCGGATCCGGCGCCGCCACCGAAGCCACACTGGCCATCTACGCGCGAGCATCTCCAGCGTTGGGGCGTGCTGGGAACCGCCACGCCTTGCTCCTCCAACATGCCAGAGACGTGAAGGAGAGGATCCCCTGACCCCCTGCCAACCGTCGCAGCATGCGACCTCCTCTCCCTTTGAGCTCGCCGGCCCCCTCATCTCCTACAACCATGAAGTCCGACGACCACCGCCGTGCAGCTCGGACAAGTGGGCAAACGCAATGAAGTTCCTTGCTCGTGCGTGTGTTGTTCGATGGATACAAGTGCACTGCAGCTCCTCCGAGGTGGGGAGGCGGCGATGACTCTCATTTTTTAGCCCCCGATGAGCTGCCCCTCCTCCATTTGCAGCCCAACCGCCCCCGGCCTTGTAGTGCACCAGCGCGTGCAATGCTGTTTCACGCGTTGCAGAGCAGTTGCCCCTCATCCGTGCGTTTTCTCTGTTCTTCTGAAGATAAATAAATGTGCAAATGCAGTCCACTATTCTTTTGCGCTTGAGGTTCATTTTACTCTCTTTTTGCAGAAAAAGATAGGCGGTGCAGTCCGCCGGCCTCCTCCCACATGCCCGCGAGTGCACTGCTGTTGGGCGCCCGTGAATCAGCGGCGGATGTCGTGCAGTACGCATCAACGATAGGCGTAGCAACCATTCCAGAATTTTGGTTGTTGTTGATGTAGTGCAATGCACCTCTTCGTGTAGTTTGGCTCTATTTTTTGCAGCCCACTTTTGCTAGTCTATTTTGCAGCCCACTTTTGCTCGTCCCGACCAGTCGACGGGGCTCCTGTCCGACCACTTAAGATACTTTTGAAGTTCAGTAATCGTGGTCATGCAGTCTATCACTTTGATTCAGTATGTAAAAATGGGGAAAGAGAAACCAGGTAGTTCCTTACTCTCGACAACGGAACCTAGATTCGAGTTGTGTGCAGATTTGGAACATGAGAAAAATGTAGTCCCCTTGTTGCCAAAAAAACAGCAAAAACGTTGAAATTTTTTTCATACAATTCACTCTGTTGTTGTACTGCTGTAAAAAAACATGAAGGAAATGTCACTTGGGTAAAAAAAGAAGTCCACTATGAAGGACTCTCCAGTACAGTTCATTTCAAACAAAAATGCATTTAAAAAACTTTGTGGTTCCCTTACTGCAGTGCACATGAAAGTAAAATTGCATTGGGAGTTGCAGTGCACTTAGTTGTTGCGTACACATGATGATTTTCAGACTGTTTGATGCAGTGCGGTTTCGGTCTGAAGCAGTGCACTGATCTATCTGATGCAGCGCACTTCATTTGTCGCGTACACACAATGATTTTCACTCCGTTTTGATGCAGTGCGGTTTCGGTCTAAAGCAGTGCACTCATCTGTTTGAAGTAGTGCACTTTGTTCATCGCGTACGCATGACAATTTTCAGTCTATCAGACGCAGTGCGGTTTTCAGTCTGAAGCAGTGCACTATCTGTCTCATGCAGTGCACACGACGATTTGGGTGTCGCAAAAGACAGAGTATCCACATTTTTGTAAAATCGAAACTGCTCTTAAACCATAAAGAATTAGCGGAAGTGTTCTACATAAAAAAGTTGCGCCTCGTCGATATCTTTCCAACGGAGTATCATTTGAATCATTTCGACCAGCGGTTTGTGAAAATTTCGCCAAAAACGGCCGCTGCCACTCGTCGTCCGCTGCACGATTTTCAAAATTAACTTAAAACCGTAATGAATTTCAAAAATATTTCAACATATGAAAGTTGCGCCTCATTCGTAGCTTTCCAACCGCGTATCACACGCCTCGTTCCGACGAACGGTTCAAAAACTAGAGCGAAAATAGTACCAAAAATTTTAAAAAACTTGAAAAACAGAATTCCGCGATTTAGTAAATTTGAAACTGCTCTTAAACCGTAACGAATTAGAGAAAAATTTATTTATGGAAAAAATGCGCCTCGACGATATCTATCCAACGGCGTATCATTTGCTTCATTCCGACAAGCGGTTTAGAAAAAAACGCGAAAAAAGGCTCGCTGCCACTCGTCATCCGCCGCACTATTTTCAAAACTGCTCTTAAACCATGTGGAATCTCGAAAAGTGTTCAACATGTCGAAGCTGCGCCTAATCCATAGCTTTTCAATGGTATATTACACGCCTCATTCCGATAAACAGTTAAAAAATTAGAGCGAAAACAGTACCGAAAAAACATAGCGTGCAATTTTTTTCGACACGAAGTTCACTAGTCTCTATTGCAGTGCTCGTCGTCAAAATGATGCAGTGCGCTTCTGTTGAGCGTGCAGTGCCGAAGTGGTGTGCAGAATAGTTATTCTGCTAATATTAGCAGAATAGACCGTCTGTATATAGAAGGAAGAAATAGGTCGGTGGAGCCACGAGGGGCCCACGAGGGTGGAGGGCGCGCCCCCTGCCTCATGGCCTCCTCGTTGGTTTCTTGACGTCCACTCTAAGTCCCCTGGATCATGTTTGTTCCAAAAATAACTCTCCCGAAGGTTTTATTCCGTTCGATATTCATTTTCTGCGAAACACTGAAATAGGCAAAAAAACAACAATTTGCACTGGGCCTTGGGTTAGTAGGTTAGTCCCAAAAATAATATAAAAGTGTATAAATAAGCACATTAACATCCAAAACAGATAATATAATAGCATGGAACAAAAAAAGTTATAGATACGTTGGAGACGTATCAAGCATCCCCAAGCTTAATTCCTGCTCGTCCTCGAGTAGGTTAATGATGAAAACAGAATTTTTGATGTGAAATGCTACCTAGCATAATTCTCAATGTTATTTTCTTTATTGTGGCACGAATATTTGGATCCGAGAAATTCAAGATTTTTTTTAATATTGACATAAAAATAATAATACTTCAAGCATACTAACTAAGCAATAATGTCTTCTCAAAATAACATGGCAAAAGAAAGTTCATCCCTACAAAATCATATAGTTTGGTCATGCTCCATTTTTGTCACATAAGAATGCTCTCATCATGCACAACCCCGATGACAAGCCAAGCAATTGTTTCATACTTTAGTAATCTCAAATTTGTTCATACTTTAGTAATCTCAATGGGTTATGTGGAGGAGACAAAAAAGGAGAAAGTCTCACATCGATGAGGCTAATCAACGGGCTAGGGAGATGCCCATCAATTGATGTCAATGCAAGGAGTAAGGATTGCCATGCAACGGATGCACTAGAGCTATAAATGTATGAAAGCTCAACAAAAGAAACTAAGTAGTTGTGCATCCAACTTGCTTGCTCACGAAGACCTAGGGCATTGAGGAAGCCCATTGTTGGAATATACAAGCCAAGTTCTATAATGAAAAATTCCCACTAGTATATGAAAGTGACAAAACAAGAGACTCTGTATCATAAAAATCATGGTGCTACTTTGAAGCACAAGTATGGAAAGAAAAGATATAAGTGAAGCACATAGAGTATTCTAAAAAATTCCAATTCATGTGTGTCTCTCCCAAAAGGTGTGTACATCAAGGATGATTGTGGTAAACTAAAAAGCAAAGACTCAAATCATACAAGACGCTCCAAGCAAAACACATATCATGTGGTGAATAAAAATATAGCCTCAAGTAAAGTTACCGATAGAAGAAGACGAAAGAGGGGATGCCTTCTAGGGCATCCCCAAGCTTAGGCTTTTGGTTGTCCTTTAATTTTACCTTGGGGTGCCTTGGGCATCCCCAAGCCTAGGCTCTTGCCACTCCTTATTCCATAATCCATCAAATCTTTACCCAAAACTTGAAAGCTTCACAACACAAAACTTAAACAGAAAATCTCACGAGCTCCGTTAGTATAAGAAAATAAACCACCACTTAAGGTACTGTAATGAACTCATTATTTATTTATTTTGGTGTTAAACCTACTGTATTCCAACTTCTCTATGGTTCATAACATCCGATACTAGCCATAGATCCATCAAAATAAGCAAACAACACACGAAAAACAGAATCTGTCAAAAACAGAACAGTATATAGTAATATGTAGGTTTCGAATATTTCTGTAACACTAAAAATTATAATCTAAATTTCTGGACGTGAGGAATTTATCTATTAATCATCTGCAAAAAGAATCAACCTAATCGTACTCTCCAGTAAAAAATGACAGCAAATCTCGTGAGTGCTAAAGCTTCTGTTTTTTACAGCAAGATCGCAAAGACTTTCCCCAAGTCTTCCCAAAGGTTCTACTTGGCACAAACAATAATTAAAAACATAAAACCACATCTAAAGAGAGGATAGATGAATTATTTATTAAATAACAGCAAGGAAAAATATTGGGTTGTCTCCGAGCAAGCGCTTTTCTTTAAAGCCTTTTAGCTAGGCATTGAGAATTTTAATGATGCTCACATGAAAGACAAGAATTGAAGCGCAAAAAGAGCATCATAAAACATGTGACAAACACACTTAAGTCTAACATAATTCCTATGCATAGGTATTTTATAAGCAAACAAATTATCAAGGCCAACAAAAACTAGCATATGCAAGGAAGAAGAAAGGAACAATAGCAATCTCAACATAACAAGAGGTAATTTTGTAACATGAAAATTTCTACAACCATATTTTCCTTTCACATAATAATTACATGTAGGATCATGATCAAATTAAACAATATAGCTATCACATACAATATTCTCAACATGATCCACATGCATGCAAAGTTGACACTCTTCCAAAATAATGGGATTAACATTAACTAAAGTCATGACCTCTCCAAACCCACTTTTATCAAAAAAATCACAAGATTGAACATTTTCAAAATATGTGGGATCTAATGTTGACACTCTTCCAAACCCACTTTCAATAATATTTCAAACACTACTATCAATCTCATATTCATCATGGGGCTTAAATAAATTTTCAAGATCAAAAGAAGAATCACCCCAATCATGATAATTGCAACAAATAGTAGTCATAGCAAAACTAGCATCCCCAAGCTTGAGGTTTTGAATATCATTAACACAATTGACATTAAGAGAATTTATAATATCATCATTGCAATCATGCTGTTTATTCAAAGATCTATCGTGAATCACTTCATAAAGTACTTCATCGCAATTTTCAGGTTCACGAATTTCAAGCAAAACTTCATAAAGATAATCTAGTGCACAAAACTCACTAGCAATTGGTTCATCATAATTAGATCTCTTCAAAATATTACCAAGCAGATGAGGATCCATAGAGCTTAGGTTATCCTTTTAGCAATAAATAAACAATTATTCCAACCAAACGAGCAAACTAGCCAAGTAAGACATCAAACAAACGAAAAGACGAACAGAAGAAGGGCGAATAAAACGGCAAAGGTGAAGTGCGGGAGAGGAAAATGAGAGGCAAATGGCAAATAATGTAATGCGAGGGATAAGAGTTTGTGATGGGTACATGGCATGTCTTGACTTGATATAGATCTCCCCAGCAACGGCGCCAGAAATCCTTCTTGCTACCTCTTGAGCACTATGTTGGTTTTCCCTTGAAGAGGAAAGGGTGATGCAGCAAAGTAGAGTAAGTATTTCCCTCAGTTTTTGAGAACCAAGGTATCAATCCAGTAGGAGATGATACGTCTCCGTCGTATCTATAATTTTTTATTGTTCCATGCCAATATTATTCAACTTTCATATACTTTTGGCAACTTTTCATATTATTTTTGGGACTAACATATTGATCCAGTGTCCAGTGCCAGTTCCTGTCTGTTGCATGTTTTGGTTTCATAGAATATCCATATCAAACAGAATCCAAACGGGATAAAAATGGACGGAGCTTATTTTTGGAATATTTGGAAAATTCCAGAAGAAAAATCCACGCGAGACGGTGCCCGAGGTGGCCGCAAGGCACGGGGGCGTGCCTGCCCCCCTGGGCGCGCTCGCTACCATCATGGGCCACCCGTAAGGCGGTTGACACTCTTCTTTTGCCGCAAGAAAGCTAATTTTAGAACAAAAATCACGGCGAAGGTTTCAGGCCAATCGGAGTTATGGATATCCATATATACACGAAACGGTGAAACAGAGCCAAGAGAACAGAACATAGAAACAGAGAGAGACGAGAGACAGATCCAATCTCAGAGGGGCTCTCGCCGCTCACATGCCATGGAGACCATGGACCAGAGGGGAAACCCTTCTCCCATCTAGGGAGAAGGTCAAGGAAGAAGAAGAAGGAGGGGGCTCTCTCCCCCTCGCTTCCGGAGGCGCCGGAGTGCCACCGGGGGCCATCGTCATCACCGCAATCTTCAGCAACAACTTCACCGCCATCATCACCAACTCTTCGCCCCTCTATGCAGCAGTGTAACCTCTCTCTTACCCGCTATAATCTCTACTTAAACATGGTGCTCAACGCTATATATTATTTCCCAATGATCTATGGCTATCCTATGATGTTTGAGTATATCTGTTTTGTCCTAATGGCTATTTGATGATCAAGATTGGTTTGAGTTGCATGTTTTATTATTGGTGTTGTCCTATGGTGCTCTCCGTGTTGCGCAAGCGTGAGGGATTCCCGCTGTAGGGTTTGCAATATGTTCATGATTTGCTTATGGTGTGTGGCGTGAGTGACAGAAGCACAGACCCGAGTAAGTAGGTTGTTTGCGTATGGGATAAAGAGGACTTGATACTTTAATGATATGGTTGGGTTTTACCTTGAATCTTTAGTAGTTGCGGATGCTTGCTAGAGTTCCAATCATAAGTGCATATGATCCAAGTAGATAATGGATGTTAGCTTATGCCTCTCCCTCAAATAAAATTGCAATAGTGATTACCGGTCTAGTTATCGATTGCCTAGGGACAAATAACTTTCTCGTGACAACAAACTCTTTACTAAGACTAATTTAGTTGTGTCTTTATCTAAACAGCCCCTAGCTTTTATTTACATGCTCTTTACTTTCTTGCAAACCTATCCAAAAACACCTGCAAAGTACTTCTAGTTTCATACTTGTTTCCGGTAAAGCGAACGTCAAGTGTGCGTAGAGTTGTATCGGTGGTCGATAGAACTTGAGGGAATATTTGTTCTACCTTTAGCTCCTCGCTGGGTTCGACACTCTTACTTATCGAAAGAGGCTACAATTGATCCCCTATACTTGTGGGTTATCAAGACCTTTTTCTGGCACCGTTGCCGGGGAGTTATAGCGTGGGGTGAATATTCTCGTGTGTGCTTGTTTGCTTTATCACTAAGTAATTTTTATTTGCTGTTCTTAGTTGTTCTTTATCTTTAGTTATGGATATGGAACACGAAATACCAAAAAAATTAGGTGTACTTGCTACTCATGGAGATGAGGAACCTCCTAAAACCCTCGATGCTGGTTATGTGAAAGATATTATGTACTACTTTAATAATCCTGAGAAAACCCCATTCAATTATGTAATGGGAGTAACGTTGGATCAACGTGAATACTTTAGGGATTACCGCTTGACACAAAAAGGGAAACTATTATGGGATCAAATTCATATAATGAAGTGGTATGCTAGGCAACTATGCTTGAGTTATGATTATACTTGTTGCTCTAGGATGAAGGCTCCACACCTTCCCTTTTCATGCAAATTTAATGTTAATAAAACCTTAGCTTCTTATGCTAATGGTATATATGATTTCTATGAAGTGGAACAAATAGAAGAATTTGTTGCTTTTATGGGTGCTTATGAAATTGAATCCTTGTTTAAAGAGTTTGAAGATTTTGATGATGCTGTTTATAGACCTGAAAATTTAGCTATCCTTAAATATTGTTATGAGAATTATGAATACAATTACAATATTAATGCACTTATTGAGAAAGTCTCCGTTGTCCAAGAAGAGACTAATATTTTGCAGGAGTCTATGGAAGAAGAAATTACTAAAACTGTGAGCCCATTGGATGAAAAAGATGATGAGGAGAGCGAAGAGCAAAAGGAGGAAGAGCGGATTAGCTACCCGTGCCCACCTTCTAATGAGAGTAACTCTTCAACTCATACATTGTTTAATTTCCCTTCGTGCTTACCGAAGGATGATTGCTATGATGACTGTTATGATCCCTTTGATTCTTTTGAAATATCCCTTTTTGATGATACCTGCTATGCTTGTGGCCAAGATGCCAATATGAATTATGCTTATGGAGATGAACTTGCTATAGTTCCTTATGTTAAACATGAAATTGTTGCTATTGCACCCACGCATGATAGTCCTATTATGTTTTTGAATTCTTCCGAATATACTATATCGGAGAAGTTTGCCCTTATTAAGGATTATATTGATGGGTTGCCTTTTACTGTTGCACATGATGATTTTGATAGATATAATATGCATGTTCTTGCTGCTCCTACTTGCAATTATTATGAGAGAGGAACTATATCTCCACCTCTCTATGTTTCCAATACGATAAAATTGCAAGAAACTGTTTATACTATGCATTGGCCTTTACTATGCGGATGCATAGGAAGAGAGTTAGACTTCGTTGTTGCTTGATATATGTTGCTTTGTGCTCACTACTAAATTTCAAATCATTGCTAATTAAAATTGGTTTTGATATACCTTGGGATCCGGGTGGATTCACTACTTGAGCACTATATGCCTAGATTAATGGCTTTAAAGAAAGCGCTGCCAGGGAGACAACCCGGAAGTTTTAGAGAGTCATTTATTTCTGTTGAATGCTTTCATATAGTTTAAAAACAATAAAAATAAAGAGGGGAACCCAAAACTTTTCAAAAAGGAAAGTCAAAGTGAGAAAGACAAGCATTGTTGAAGTGGGAGAGCTCCTCGAACTTTGTTCATGCTCACGACAACTTTGTGAATCTTGATTACAGATACTTTTCAAAAGAAATAATTATCCCCTTGTACAATTCCATTGTATTATAAAAATAATGTGCCAAGGTTTGCCTTTAGGATGTTTACAATGTTTGTTGGTTTGTGTGGTGCAGAACAGAAACTTTGGCTGTAGTGCGCGATTTTACATTTTTATCTGAAATGTAAAATGGTTCTGATTCTTTTTGCACTGTCTTTCTATACAATTTTTTTATTTTTCCTAATTTTGGAATAATTTTTCATTTATCATAAGTATGACGAATGTTCAGATTATTACAGACTGTTCTGTTTTAGACAGATTCTGTTTTTGATGCATAGTTTGCTTGTTTCGATGAAACTATCAATTTATATCAGTGGATTAAGCCATGAAAAAGTTATATTACAGTAGACATAATGCAAAAACAAAATATGAATTGGTTTACAACAATACTTAGAGTAGTGATTTGCTTTATTATACTAACGGATCTTACCGAGTTTTCTGTTGAAGTTTTGTGTGGATGAAGTGTTCGATGATCGAGAAGGTTTCGATGTGAGAAGAAGGAAGAGAGGCAAAAGCTCAAGCTTGGGGATGCCCAAGGCACCCCAAGTAAATATTCAAGGAGACTCAAGAGTCTAAGCTTGGGGATGCCCCGGAAGGCATCCCCTCTTTCTTCAACAAGTATCGGTATGTTTTCGGATTCGTTTCGTTCATGCGATATGTGCAACCTTGGAGCGTCTTTTGCTTTAGTTTTTATTTTTCCTTTATGCACCATGATGGTATGAGATGGTCCTTGGTTGATTTATAGAATGCTCTTTGCACTTCACTTATATCTTTTTAGTGTGGCTTTATAGAATGCTTCATGTGCTTCACTTATATCATTTAAAGTTTGGATTGCCTGTTTCTCTTTACATAGACAACCGCCATTTGTAGAATGCTCTTTTTCTTCACTTATTTTTGTTAGAGTGTGGTCATATCTTTTGTAGAAAGAATTAAACTCTCTTGCTTCACTTATATTTATTTAGAGAGATGATAGGAACTGGTCATTCACATGGTTAGTCATAAAATCCTACATAAACTTGTAGATCGCTGAATATGATATGTTTGATTCCTTGCAATAGTTTTGCGATATAAAGATGGTGATATTAGAGTCATGCTAGTGGGTAGTTGTGCATTAGTAGAAATACTTGTGTTGAGGTTTGTGATTCCCGTAGCATGCACGTATGGTGAACCGTTATGTGATGAAGTCGGAGCATGATTCATTTATTGATTGTCTTCCTTATGAGTGGCGGTCGGGGATGAGCGATGGTCTTTTCCTACAAATCTATCCCCCTAGGAGCATGCGTGTAGTACTTTGTTTCGATAACTAATAGATTTTTTCAATAAGTATGTGAGTTCTTTATGACTAATGTTGAGTCCATGCATTATACGCACTCTCACCCTTCCACCATTGCTAGCCTCTCTAGTACCGCGCAACTTTCGCCGGTACCGTAAACCCACCATATACCTTCCTCAAAACAGCCACCATACCTACCTATCATGGCATTTCCATAGCCATTCCGAGATATATTGCCATGCAACTTCCATCATCATCATATACATGACTTGAACATTCATTGTCATATTGCTTTGCATGATCATAAGATAGCTAGCATGATGTTTTCATGGCTTGTTCGTTTTTTGATATCATTGCTACGCTAGATCATTACACATCCCGGTACACCGCCGGAGGCATTCATATAGAGTCATATCTTTGTTCTAGTATCGAGTTGTAATATTGAGTTGTAAGTAAATAAAAAGTGTGATGATCATCATTATTAGAGCATTGCCCGAGTGAGGAAAGGATGATGGAGACTATGATTCCCCCACAAGTCGGGATGAGACTCCAGACTTTACAAAAAAAATAAAAGAGCCCAAACCCAAGTAAAAAAAGAGGCCAAAGAAGCCCACCAAAAAAAAGAAAAAAAAGAAAAAAAATGAATGAGAGAAAAAGAGAGAAGGGGCAATGTTACTATCCTTTTACCACACTTGTGCTTCAGAGTAGCACCATGTTCTTCATATAGAGAGTCTCTTGAGTTATCACTTTCATTTACTAGTGGGAATTTTCATTATAGAACTTGGCTTGTATATTCCGATGATGGGCTTCCTCAAATGCCCGAGGTCTTCATGAGCAAGCAAGTTGGATGCACACCCACTTAGTTTCAGTTTGAGCTTTCATACACTTACAGCTCTTAGTGCATCCGTTGCATGGCAATCCCTACTCACTCACATTGATATCTATTGATGGGCATCTCCATAGCCCGTTGATATGCCTAGTTGATGTGAGATTATCTTCTCCTTTTTGTCTTCTCCACAACCACAATTCTATTCCACCTATACTGCTATGTACATGGCTCACGCTCATGTATTGCGTGAAAGTTGAAAAGGTTTGAGAACGTCAAAAGTATGAAACAATTGCTTGGCTTGTCATCGGGGTTGTGCATGATTTGAATATTTGGTGTGGTGAAGATGGAGCATAGCCAGACTATATGATTTTGTAGGGATAACTTTCTTTGGCCATGTTATTTTGAAAAGACATGATTGCTTTATTAGTAGGCTTGAAATATTATTGTTTTTACGTCAAATGATAGACTATTGCTTTGAATCACTCGTGTCTTAATATTCTTGCCATGATTAGACATATGATCAAGATTATGCTAGGTAGCATTCCACATCAAAAATTATCTTTTTTATCATTTACCTACTCGAGGACGAGCATGAATTAAGCTTGGGGATGCTGATACGTCTCCATCGCATCTATAATTTTTGATTGTTCCATGCCAATATTATTCAACTTTCATATACTTTTGGCAACTTTTTATATTATTTTCGGGACTAACATATTGATCCAGTGCCCAATGCCAGTTCCTGTGTGTTGCATGTTTTTGGTTTCGCAGAATATCCATATCAAACGGAATCCAAATGGGATAAAAACGGACGGAGCTTATTTTTGGAATATTTGGAAAATTCCGGAAGAAAAATCCACGCGAGACGGTGCCCGAGGTGGCCACGAGGCAGGGGGCGCGCCTGGCCCCCTGGGCGTGCCCCTAACCTCATAGGCCACCCGTAAGCTAATTTTCGGAAGAAAAAAAATCACGGCAAAGGTTTCAGGCCAATCGGAGTTACGGATCTCCATATATACACGAAACGGTGAAACAGAGCCAAGAGAACAGAACGCAGAAACAGAGAGAGACAGAGAGACAGATCCAATCTCGGAAAGGCTCTCGCCCCTCCCACGCCATGGACCAGAGGGGAAACCCTTCTCCCATCTAGGGATAAGGTCAAGGAAGAAGAAGAAGAAGGAGGGGGGCTCTCTCCCCCTCGCTTCCGGTGGCGCCAGAATGCCACCGGGGGCCATCGTCATCACCGCAATCTTCACCAACAACTTCACCTCCATCATCACCAACTCTTCCCCCCTCTATGCAGCGGTGTAACCTCTCTCTTACACGCTGTAATCTCTACTTAAACATGGTGCTCAACGCTATATATTATTTCTCAATGATCTATGGCTATCCTATGATGTTTGAGTAGATCTGTTTTGTCCTAATGGCTATTTGATGATCAAGATTGGTTTGAGTTGCATGTTTTATTATTGGTGTTGTCCTATGGTGCTCTCCGTGTCGCGCAAGCTTGAGGGATTCCCGCTGCAGGGTTTGCAATACGTTCATGATTTGCTTATGGTGGGTGGCGTGAGTGACAGAAGCACAGACCTGAGTAAGTAGGTTGTTTGCGTATGGGATAAAGAGGACTTGATACTTTAATGCTATGGTTGGGGTTTACCTTAATGAATCTTTAGTAGTTGCGGATGCTTGCTAGAGTTCCAATCATAAGTGCATATGATCCAAGTAGAGAAAGTATGTTAGCTTATGCCTCTCCCTCAAATAAAATTGCAATAGTGATTACCGGTCTAGTTATCGATTGCCTAGGGACAAATAACTTTCTCGTGACAACAAACTCTTTACTAAAACTAATTTAGTTATGTCTTTATCGAAACAGCCCCTAGATTTTATTTACGTGTTCTTTACTTTCTTGCAAACCTATCCAAAAACACCTACAAAGTACTTCTACTTTCATACTTGTTTCCGGTAAAGCGAACGTCAAGTGTGCATAGAGTTGTATCGGTGGTCAATAGAACTTGAGGGAATATTTGGATTCGACACTCTTACTTATGGAAAGAGGCTACAATTGATCCCCCATACTTGTGGGTTATCAGGAGACTACACGCAAGTCCCTCGTACCTACACAAACAAATAAGAACCTCGCAACCAATGCAATAAAGGGGTTGTCAATCCCTTCACGGTCACTTTAGAGAGTGAGATCTGATAGAGATAATAATAATAAGATAAATATTTTTGGTATTTATATGATATAGATTGGAAAATAAAGATTTCAAAATAAAATAGATTGGAAACTTATATGATAAAAGATAGACCTGGGGGCCATAGGTTTCACTAGTGGCTTCTCTCAAGATAGCATAAGTATTACGGTGGGTGAACAAATTACTATCGAGAAATTGATAGAAAAGTGCATAATTATGAGAATGTCTAGGCATGATCATGTATATAGGCATCACGTCCGCGACAAGTAGACCGAAACGATTCTGCATCTACTACTATTACTACACACATCGACCGCTATCCAGCATGCATCTAGAGTATTAAGTTCATAAGAACAGAGTAACGCATTAGGCAAGATGACATGATGTAGAGGGATAAACTCAACCAATATGATATAAACCCAATCTTTTTATCCTCTATGGCAACAATACAATATGTGCCTTGCTGCCCCTACTGTCACTGGGCAAGGACACCGCAAGATTGAACCCAAAGCTAAGCACTTCTCCCATTGCAAGAAAGATCAATCTAGTAGGCCAAACCAAACTGATAATTCGAAGAGACTTGTAAAGATAACCAATTATACATAAAATATTTCAGAGAAGAATCAAATATTGTTCATAGATAAACTTGATCATAAAGCCACAATTCATCAGATCTCGACAAACACACCACAAAAAGAGTTACATCAAATAGATCTCCAAGATGATCGAGGAGAACATTGTATTGAGATCCAAAGAGAGAGAAGAAGCCATCTAGCTAATAACTATGGACCCAAAGGTCTGAGGTAAACTACTCACACATCATCAGAGAGGCTATGGTGTTGATGTAGAAGCCCTCCGTGATCGATTCCCTCTCCGGCGGAGCTCCGGAAAAGGCCCCAAGATGGGATCTCTTGGGTACAGAAGGTTGCGGCGGTGGAAATAGGGTTTCGTGGTGCTCCTGGATGTTTTTGAGGTATATGAATATATATAGGAGAAAGAAGTAGGTCGGTGGAGCCACAAGGGGCCCACGAGGGTGGAGGGCGCGCCTAGGGGGGTAGGCGCGCCCCCCTTCCTCGTGGCCTCCTTGTTGGTTTCTTGACGTCCACTCCAAGTCCCCTGGATCACGTTTGTTCCAAAAATAACTCTCCCGAAGGTTTTATTCCATTTGGATTCTGTTTGATATTCTTTTTTGCGAAACACTGAAATAGGCAAAAAAAACAACAATTTGCATTGGGCCTTGGGTTAGTAGGTTAGTCCCAAAAATAATATAAAAGTGTATAAATAAGCCCATTAACATCCAAAACAGATAATATAATAGCATGGAACAATAAAAAATTATAGATAAATTGGAGACGTATCAGTCCACCGGCCGAAGACCTATCCCAACTGCAGAGACGTCCAATTCCTACAGATTGGAACCCCATTCCAGTCATTCCCAGTTTTAAAGACAATGCTTTCAATATTATAGTGAAGACAAACACCATTTTCACATCTTCATGTCCCACTTACGTGTAAGTGCTATTATTCATGGTGATTATTTTCCTATTTCTGCTGATTGAACACATCAATGATTTACATTACATTGTTGTAAGTAGGCGAGGGTCAATATGGATAGTCATGACGAGCAAAGCTTGCTTGCGCTTTTCAAGGAAGCATTGCAGCAGTATCGGTGATGCCTGAGAAAATCACACTTTGATGGCAAGTCTATAAACGAATTTCCGGTGAAGTCTCATGTGCTAAATTTAGAAGACATTGAATGGAAAATCCTTGTTATGCACTGATGTCTACTACACAACATTCTTCTTGTAGACGTTGTTGGGCCTGCAGGTGCACAGGTTTGTAGGACAGTAGCAAATTTCCCTTAGGTGGATGACCTAAGGTTTATCAATCCGTAGGAGGCGTAGGATGAAGATGGTCTCTCTCAAACAACCCTGCAACCAAATAACAAAGAGTCTCTTGTGTCCCCAACACACCCAATACAATGGTAAATTGTATAGGTGCACTAGTTCGGCGAAGAGATGAGGATACAAGTGCAAAATAGATAGTAGATATAGGTTTTTGTAATCTGAAATAATAAAAACAGCAAGGTAACGAGCGGTAAAAGTGAGTGTAAACGGTATTGCAATGGTAGGAAACAAGGCCTAGGGTTCATACTTTCACTAGTGTAAGTTCTCTCAACAATAATAACATAGATAGAACATATGACAAGCCCTCAACATGCGACAAAGAGTCACTCCAAAGACACTAATAGCAGAGAACAAATGTAGAGATTATGGTCGGGTACGAAACCACCGCAAAGCTATTCTTTCGAATCGATCTATAAAAGAGGTCATACTAGAATAACACCTTAAGATACAAATCAACCAAAACCCTAATGTCACCTAGATACTCCATTATCACCTCAAGTATCCATAGGCATGATTATACGATCTGCATCACACAATCTCAGATTCATCCAACCAACATAAAAGTACTTCAAAGAGTGCCCCAAAGCTACTACCGGAGAGTCAAGAACGTGTGCCAACCCCTATGCATAGGTTCCCAAGTGTCACGAAACCCGCAAGTTGATCACCAAAACATACATCAAGTGGCACATGATATCCCATTGTCACCACAGATAATCACGGCAAGACATACATCAAGTGTTCATAAAAGACTCAATCCGATAAGATAACTTCAAAAGGGGAAACTCAATTCATCACAAGAGAGTAGAGGGGGAGAAACATCATAAGATCCAACTACAATAGCAAAGCTTGGGATACATCAAGATCGTGCCATAAAAGAACACGAGAGAGAACACGAGAGAGAGAGATCAAACAAATAGCTACTGGTACATACCCTCAACCCCGAGGGTGAACTACTCCCTCCTCGTCATGGATAGCGCCGGGATGATGAAGATGGCCTCCGGTGATGGGATCCCCCTCCGGCAGGGTGCCGGAACGGGGTCCCGATTGGTTTTTGGTGGCTACAGAGGCTTGCGGCGGCGGAACTCCCGATCTATTTTCTGTTCTGGAAGTTTTAGGGTATGTAGGTATATATGGGTGCAGGGAGAACGTCGGTGGAGCTATGGGGGCCCAACGAGGCAGGGGGCGCGCCCAGGGGGGGGGGGGGAGGGCGCGCCCCCCACCCTCATGAGCACCTCCTGTATCTTCTGACGTGGGGTCCAAGTCCATCGGGTGGGTTTCCTTCAAAAAATAACTTCTCCAGTTGATTTCGTTCCATTTTGACTCCGTCTGATATTCCTTTTCCTCGAAACACTGAAATAGGCATAAAACAACAAATCTGGGCTGGGCCTCTGGTTAATAGGTTAGTCCCAAAAATAATATAAAAGTGGATAATAAAGCCTAATATTGCCTAAAACAGTAGATAAAGTAGCATGGAGCAATGAAAAATTATAGATACGTTGGAGACGTATCAAGCATCCCCAAGCTTAATTCCTGCTCGTCCTCGAGTAGGTAAATGATAAAAAAAAGAATTTTTGACGCGGAGTGATACTTTGGCATAATTTCAATGTAAATATTCTTAATTGTGGCATGAATATTCAGATCCGAAGGATTCAAGATAAAAGTTCATATTGACCTAAAAATAATAATACTTCAAGCATACTAATCAAGCAATTATGTCATCTCAAAATAACATGGCCAAAGAAAGTTCATCCCTACAAAATCATATGGTTAGGCTATGCTTCATTTTCGTCACACAAAGATGTTCCCAACTTCTATACCCCCGATGACAAGCCAAGCAATTGTTTCATACTCAAATAATCTCAAACTCTTTCAACTTTCAAGCAATACATGAGCGCGAGCCATGGATATAGCACTATGGGTGGAATAGAATATGATGATGGGGATTGTGTGAGAAGACAAAAAAAGAGAAAGTCTCATATTGACGAGGATAATCAACGGGCTATGGAGATGCCCATCAATTGATGTCAACATGAGGAGTAGGGATTGCCATGCAACGAATGCACTAGAGCTATGAATGCTCAACAAAAGAAAACTAAGTGGGTGTGCATCCAACTTGCTTGCTCACGAAGACCTAGGGCACTTTGAGGAAGCCCATCATTGGAATATACAAGCCAAGTTCTATAATGAAAAATTCACACTAGTATAAACAATACAATTTATGAGACTCACTATATGAAAAACATGGTGCTACTTTGAAGCACAAATATATGAGACTCACTACATGAAGAACAAGGTGCTACTTTGAAGCACAAGTGTGGTAAAAGGATAGTAACATTGCCCCTTCTCTCTTTTTCTCTCATTTTTTTATTATAATTTTTTTAGTGGGCTTCTTTGGCCTCTTTTTTTTCTTTTTTTTATTTGGGCTTCTTTGGCCTCTTTTTTTGTAAAGTCCGGAGTCTCATCCCGACTTGTGGGGGAATCATAGTCTCCATCATCCTTTTCCTCACTAGGGCAATGCTCTAATAATGATGATCATCACACTTTTATTTTTCTTACAACTCGATATTACAACTTGATATTTAGAACAAAGATATGACTCTATATGAATGCCTCCGGCGGTGTACCGGGATGGTGCAATGAATCAAGAGTGACATGTATGAAAAATAATGCATGGTGGCTTTGCCACAAATACGATGTCAACTACATGATCATGCAATGGCAATATGACAAAAGTAAAGTATGTCATGATAATGATGATGGAAGTTGCATGGCAATATATCTCGGAATGGCTATGGAAATGCCATAATAGGTAGGTATGGTGGCTGTTTTGAGGAAGATATAAGGAGGTTTATGTGTGAAAGAGCGTATCATATCACGGGGTTTGGATGCACCGGCGAAGCTTGCTCCAACTTTCAATGTGAGAAAGGGCAATGCACGGTACCGAAGAGGCTAGCAAATGCGGAAATGTAAAAGTGCGTATGATCCATGGACTCAACATTAGTCAAAAGAACTCATATACTTATTGCAAAAATCTATAAGCCATCAAAAATCAAGTACTATGTACAATGCTCCTAGGGGGATAGATTGGTAGGAAAAGACCATCGCTTGTCCCCGACCGCCACTCATAAGGATGCACAAGCCAGGTACACTTCATGTTTCAAATTTGTTACACAACTTTAACCATACGTGCATGCTACGGGACTTACAAACTTCAACACAAGTATTTCTCAAATTCACAATTATCAACTAGCACGACTTTGATATTATTACCTCCATATCTTAAAATAATTATTAAGCATTAGACTTATCTTAGTATTCAACACACTCATAAGAAAGTTTCACATATCTTCAATACCAAGTACATTAATGTGAAGCAAATTACCATGCTATTAAAGACTCTCAAAATAATATAAGTGAAGCATGAGAGATCAATAGTTTCTTCAAAACAAATCTACCACCATGCTCTAAAAGATCTAGGTGAAGCACTAGAGCAAAAATTATCACGCTCAAAAGATATAAGTGAAGCACATAGAGTATTCTAGCAAATTCCAATTCATGTAAGGCTCTCTCTTATTAAAGAATTTCAGATCTTGATACTTTATTCAAACAGCAAGCTAAGCTAAAGAAAACTACATTGTAAGGATAGCACAATTCATGTGAAGAAGCAAAAACTTAGGCTCAACCGATACTAACCGATAGTTGTTGAAGAAAGGTGGGATGCCTACCGGGGCATCCCCAAGCTTAGATGCTTGAGACTTCTTGAAATATTATCTTGGGGTGCCTTGGGAATCCCCAAACTTGAACGTTTGTGTCTCCTTAATTCATCTCATATCATGGTTTCCCTTTTTATCAAAAGCTTCATTCACAACAAACTCAACAAGAACTCGTGAGATAGGTTAGTATAAACCAATGCAAAACCTTATCATTTTCTACTGGAACAAATCACTAAAATTATTATTCAACATTGGATACTAAATGCCTCTGCATATTTAATACTCCTATCATCAAATAGAATCATTAAACAAGCAAACATATGCAAACAATGCAACCATAACAGCAATCTGCCAAAACAGTACAGTCTGTAAAGAATGCAAGAGTATCAATACTTCCCTGACTCCAAAAATTATGAACTAAAATTCCCACTGTAATAAATTTATCAGATCTCAGTATGCAAAACGATTCAACGTTAGACCATGCTCTTACTTTTCTAGGGAATTTTTGCAACAGCGGTAAACTTTCTGTTTTCAAACAGCAACATGCATACTAGCAAAATAAGCATGTCAAAGGCTATCCTTGACTTTTTTATTGAAACTAAAGAGGCAAAACACTAATCTAGCTAACATAAAGCAAAAGCTATCAAAATAAAATGACGCTCCAAGCAAAACACATATCATGTGGTGAATAAAAATATAGCTCCAAGTAAAGTTACCGATGAACGAAGACGAAAGAGGGGATGCCTTCCGGGGCATCCCCAAGCTTAGTTGCTTGGTTGTCCTTGAATATTACCTTGGGGTGCCTTGGGCATCCCCAAGCTCCTGCCACTCCTTATTCCATAGTCCATCGAATCCTTACCCAAAACTTGAAAACTTCAACCACACAAAACTCAAAACAAAACTCGTAAGCTCCGTTAGTATAAGAAAATAAGACCACCACTTTGGTACTGTAATGAACTCATTCTAAATTCATATTGGTGTAATATCTACTGTATTCTAACTTATCTATGGTTCACACCCTCCGATACTACACATAGATTCATCAAAATAAGCAAACAACACATAGAAAACAGAATCTGTCAAAAACAGAACAGTCTGTAGTAATCTGTATAAAACGTATACTTCTGGAACCCCAAACATTATGAAATAAATTGCTGGACCTGAGAAATCTTTCTATTAATCATATGCAAAAAGAATTAACCTAAAATCACTCTCCATTAAATAATGTCATCTAATCTCGTGAGCACTAAAGTTTTTGTTTTTCACAGGAAGATCATATAAACTTCACCCAAGTCTTCCCAAAGGTTCTACTTGGCACTTTATTGAAACAAAAGCTATAAAACATGATTACTACAGTAGCGTAATCATGTGGACACACAAAAACAGTAAGGATTAATATTGGGTTGTCTCCCAACAAGCGCTTTTCTTTAATGCCTTTTAGCTAGGCATGATGATGACAATGATGCTCACATAAGAGATAAGAATTGAAACATAACGGGAGCATAATGAAGCATATGACTAGCACATTTAAGTCTAACCCACTTCCTATGCATAGGGATTTTGTGAGCAAACAACTTATGGAAACAATAATCAACTAGCATAGGACGGCACAACAAGCATAGCTTCAAGAATTTAAGCACATAGAGAGGAAACTTGATATCATTGCAATTCCTACAAGCATATGTTCCTCCCTCATAATAATTTTTAGTAGAATCATGAATGAATTCAACAATATAACCAGCACCTAAATCATTCTTTTCATGATCTACAAGCATAGAAAATTTTCTACTCTCCACATAAGCAAACTTCTTCTTTATAGCATACGTATCATCACAATAATCATCATAAATAGGAGGCATGCTTTCATCATAGTAAATTTGCTCATCAAAGCTTGAGGGACAAAAAATATCATCTCCATCAAACATAGCTTCCCCAAGCTTGTGGCTTTGCATATCATTAGCATCATGGATATTCAAGGAATTGATACTAACAACATTGCAATCATGCTCATCATTCAAAGATTTAGTACCAAACATTCTATAGATTTCTTCCTCTAGCACTTGATCACAATTATCCTTTCCATCAAACTCACGAAAGATATTAAAAAGGTGAAGCGTATGAGACAAACTCAACTCCATTTTTTTTGTAGTTTTCTTTTCTAAAATAAACTAGTGCTAAAACAAGAAACAAAAAGATTCAATTGCAAGATCTAAAGATATACCTTCACTTACCTAGCCTCCCCGACAACGGCGCCAGAAAAGAGCTTGATGTCTACTACACAACCTTCTTCTTGTAGACGTTGTTGGTCCTGCAAGTGCACAGGTTTGTAGGACAGTAGCAAATTTCCCTCAAGTGGATGGACTAAGGTTTATCAATCCGTAGGAGGCGTAGGATGAAGATGGTCTTTCTCAAACAACCCTGCAACCAAATAACAAAGAGCCTCTTGTGTCCCCAACACACCCAATACAATGGTAAATTGTATAGGTGCACTAGTTCGGCGAAGGGATGAAGATACAAGTGCAAAATAGATAGTAGATATAGGTTTTTGTAATCTGAAATAATAAAAACAGCAAGGTAACGAGCGGTAAAAGTGAGTGTAAACGGTATTGCAATGGTAGGAAACAAGGCCTAGGGTTCATACTTTCACTAGTGTAAGTTCTCTCAACAATAATAACATAGATAGAACATATGACAAGCCCTCAACCTGCGACAAAGAGTCACTCCAAAGACACTAATAACAGAGAACAAACGTAGAGATTATGGTCGGGTACGAAACCACCGCAAAGCTATTCTTTCAGATCGATCTATAAAAGAGTTCGTACTAGAATAACACCTTAAGATACAAATCAACCAAAACCCTAATGTCACCTAGATACTCCATTGTCACCTCAAGTATCCGTTGGCATGATTATACGACATGCATCACACAATCTCAGATTCATCCAACCAACATAAAAGTACTTCAAAGAGTGCCCCAAAGCTACTACCGGAGAGTCAAGAACGTGTGCCAACCCCTATGCATAGGTTCCCAAGTGTCACGAAACCCACAAGTTGAGCACCAAAACATACATCAAGTGGCACATGATATCCCATTGTCACCACAGATAATCACGGCAAGACATACATCAAGTGTTCATAAAAGACTCAATCCGATAAGATAACTTCAAAAGGGGAAACTCAATTCATCACAAGAGAGTAGAGGGGGAGAAACATCATAAGATCCAACTACAATAGCAAAGCTCGGGATACATCAAGATCGTGCCATAGAAGAACACGAGAGAGAACACGAGAGAGAGAGAGAGATCAAACACATAGCTACTGGTACATACCCTCAGCCCCGAGGGTGAACTACTCCCTCCTCGTCATGGATAGCGCCGAGATGATGAAGATGGCCTCCGGTGATGGGATCACCCTCCGGCAGGGTGCCGGAACGGGGCCCCGATTGGTTTTTGGTGGCTACAGAGGCTTGCGGCGGTGGAACTCCCGATCTATTTTCTGTTCTGGAAGTTTTAGGGTACGTAGGTATATATGGGTGCAGGGAGAACGTCGGTGGAGCTACTGGGGCCCCATGAGGCAAGGGGGCGCGGCCAGGGGGGAGGGCGCGCCCCCCACCCTCGTGAGCACCTCCTATATCTTCTGACATGGGGTCCAAGTCCATCAGGTGGGTTTCCTTCCAAAAATAACTTCTCTAGTTGATTTCGTTCCATTTTGACTCCGTTTGATATTCCTTTTCCTCGAAACACTGAAATAGGCATAAAACAGCAAATCTGGGCTGGGCCTCCGGTTAATAGGTTAGTCCCAAAAATAATATAAAAGTGGGTAATAAAGCCCAACATTGCCTAAAACAGTAGATAAAGTAGCATGGAGCAATCAAAAATTATAGATACGTTGGAGACGTATCATGCACTCGTCTTGTTCCCAGGATGAGGTACTGTCTATGATATCACATGACAATTTGAACTCCTCGTTTTTTGCATGTGCCTTACGGATCGTTTTGCAGGAAATCAGCTCGAAGAAGAATTCCAGTTTGAAAAGAACAACAGGATATCACAAATATGCTGCCCGCTGTTTTCTCTTGTTAGTACCTGTTGTCCTGTATCACTGTACTTGCAGTCATACCTGGTTAATTATGTGACAACAGTATGCATGATAGCTTGCTTATCAATTGTTCGCTCCAAATTATTTGATATGTATGAATGGTTACATTAGTGTAGAATATATCCAATGCCAATGAATTTTTTTAGCTCTGCATTGTTCTTGTAAGTACCTGTTGTCCTTTATCAGTGTACTTATATTGACAGGTAGTTGTTCATGTACCATCACTCTGCAGCTTATTTTCCTTTGACCTCAATTTTCTATGCATCAGGTCTATATTACTCTTACCATATGGTTGGATAATACCGATGGTCCTGAAGAAGTTTAGCTCTACATTGCTCTTGGCTGTACCTTTTACCTATATCGTTGTACTTACATTTATAGCTACTTGGTTATGTAGCATCACTCTTCATCTTATCTTAAATATTCTCTATTTTTTCTTATATTATCACATCTATATTTACTCTTAACAAAATGTAGAATAAAGGCAATGCTTATGAAGAAGATTTTGTGGTAAACTTCTTGAATTGCCCCCCATCAACATGGACAAGGGCTTTATAGAGCCTGTCTTCACCAATAATGTATGTTTGTCCTTCTCAAGCCTTCAAACTTTGTTGTGTATATTTGGTTAGGCATGACTGCAACAGATGTTTATTTTTGGTATTTGCATCAAATTGCATGTTTAAAGTTTATTATGTAGTTCATAAACAAAAGTTTTTCCTTCTCAATTTAAGTTTTCAGTTGTATAACCAAGTTCCTTCTTCATACCATGTAAATTAAACTATACAGAGCAAATGATCTTCTTTTGCACTGCATGTATGCTTCTGTTTTTGATCCGTGATCCAGTGGTGTGGTGAACCTACCCACTACAGCACAATGTCATATTCTGCAATGTCTTAACAATGAACAATGTCATATCATTCTACTATTATTTAAACCATCTCTTTATTTGCCAATCTGAAATGGGATAAATTGACAACATACTAACCATTGATACTTATGAGTTCTTGATCTATAATCCAGTGGTGTCGTGAAGCTGCCAACTCCTTCACAATGTCATTTCCTGCCATGTCTTAACCTGAAAAATATCATATTGTGTTAATGTTATTTTAAACTATGTCACTTTATTCGTCAGTAAAAAATGTGATGAATTGTCAGCACTGATACTTATATGTGCAAAACCTGTCATCTGTCTGCTTGTTTATCTTTCAGAGTGAGGAGGATATAAGTGTCAAACAAGCGCAGTCTCATCAGCTTGCTCAGCTGCTTGCGCTGCAGCTCCCGAGCAGGGCTAACCTTTCTTGAACTCTATTGAAGTGTTGTCAGTTTTGTATATTATTTTGTCAGCGTGTTTATTTGCACTGGCGGCGATCTTTGATGCCCAGTGTATGTAATCTGTTGTCTGCTTGTGCTTTATAATCATAGTGGCGAACTTTGATGCCTAGTGGATGTAATATGCTGTAATTTCTTTATTGTATAGTCTAGGTTTTTCCTTATTCACGATGCTGCAGTTATTTTACTGTATATATATCCTGTCTTCGCGGTAAACCGGCCAAACCGTAAAAGTACGGTACATAATCGAGCCGTCATGCAAATCACTACATAATCGGTATGTTAACAGGCCTAAATGTAAACTGGCCCACTAGTAGATTTGGGCCTCTAATAGGCCGAGTAAACTGCCGGCCCTATTTTTGCAAGAAAACTCAATGGCCTTTTAGGAGGCTGAAAAGTAGGTTGGGCCTGAAACGTGCCGAACAGCTCACGGGCCGGCAGCAGGCCGAAATAGACCCCAGCCCATGATTGTGCCAATCAACATCATGGGCCATTAACATGACAAAATTGTCTCGGTCCTTGTTTGGCCCATCAAATTATCGGTTGTGAGCAGGCCGGATGCAAACCGGGCCATAGTTAGGCCCAACTATATGATGAGCTTTTAACAGGTTGAAATAAATATAGGGCCAAAATGTTAAACAGGCCTTTACCATGTCGAAACTAATATCAGGCCGTATTACTAAATGGGCCCTTAGCAAGTGGGCCCAAAAGCATAGCGTCCAGTTGACGGGCCAAATCTGATATGGGCCATAATGTAGCCCATAGCCTCTTAAAGTGCCGAATCTGATCTGGTCCATAATTTGGCCCACAATGTTGTAGGATTTTAACAGGTCGGATCTCATATGGGCCTTTATTGGGCCCGGAACGTGGCAGGCTGTTAATGGACCGGATCAAATATGAGCTGGCATTTGGACCAAAACATGGCAGCATGTTAACGGGCCGGCCCTTTAGTGTCCTCAAAAATCTTGTGGGCCTTTAGCTGGGCTGGCCCATTATGGTCGGCGAAATCCCGTGGGCCTTTAGCTGGGCCGACCCATTATGGTACGCAAAATCCTATGGGCCTTTAGTTGGCCGGTCCATTTAATTTTTATGGGCCACTTTTGGGCTAGTCCACGTGTCAACATATCATAGGCGCATCTCGCTCATTGGATGAATGACACCTGTGCCAACGCGGAGCTGACACGTGGTTCCGTCGGCCAATGATAATTTTACACGTGGAAAATCATCATTGGTCGTGGCTGTTAGCGGGTTATCAGATCCAAAACCATACCCGATAGCTTAACGGCGACCCGCTATGGTGGATGCCACGTGTTGGTTACTCTTGACGAAAGCACTTCCATGACGCGACATTTATCGTCATGGAAGTGAACACTTCCGTGATGATAATTTTGGTAATGTCATGGAACACTTCTACGACAGCACAGGTATGAATATCTTGATTCTGTTATAAAATCATGGATGTACATGCATGACAGAAAACGTGACCTACTGTGACAAACATGTATCATCACGGAAGTGTCTTTTTTTGTGGTGTTAGTACTTGTCTTCTCATGTCCGTGTTCTTCGTCGTAAACTTAATCTATATCAAAGTGATTTGCTTTTGTGGTCTTATGAACATTTATAATCTCATGACCATGTTGGACTCGATGATATCTTTGCTTCTAGTACAAGTGAATGTTTCTTCTTTAAGCTAGTGTTGGTGGTGTACCGGTAATTACTATGATGATTAAATAGTGGTAATGACTATGATGATGATTACCTAGAGTGTTGTTGGTGAGATGATATGATGCAAGAGTTTTTATATTAATATGATGGTGATGAGTT
>NC_041381.1:35590837-35600231 GCF_002162155.2 Triticum dicoccoides | reverse complement strand
ATCGTGAATATTAGTTTCAACTGGATGGATCCTAGCTAGCTAAGTGATCAAGTAATATGGATTATATATCAATAATCCATATTACTAGATCACTTAGGATCCATCCACTTAAAACTAATCAGCGGTTCTTTCATCTAGTGATTTAATAACTCATTATAATGTAAAAACAATCTCTAAATTTAATGGAAAAAATAAATAAAAAATAAATAAATAATAAAACAGAAAACCCCAAAACTTTTAGTACCGGTTGGTGTTACCAACCGGTACTAAAGGTCTCCCCGCCCCCGACGCTAGCTCGTACCACGTGGTGGCCCTTTAGTGGCGGTTCGTGCTGAACTGGTACTAAAGGGGGGGACCTTTAGTCCCCACCCATAGAACCGGCACTAAAGGGCCTTACGAACCGGTGCTATAGCCCGGTTCGGCACTAGTGACAAATGCCAACTTGCAACCAACGCGGCAAAGGGGTTGTCAATCCCTTCACAATTATTCGCAAAGTGAGATATGACAGAAATGGATAAACAGTAAAGTAATATTTTTGATATTTTTGGTTTATGGAACGGAAAGTAAAGATTGCAAAATAAAGGAACTGCGACAGAAATTGGCAAGTTGACGGGAAACTAATATGATGTAAAATAGACCCGGGGGCCATAGGTTTCACTAGAATCTTCTCTCAAGATAGAAATTATTACAGTGAGTGAATAAAGTACTGCCGTGCAATTGATAGAAAAGCGCAAAGTTATGGCGATATCTGGCAATGATCATGAATATAGGCATCACGTCCGTGTCAAGTAGACCGACTCCTACCTGCATCTACTACTATTACTCCACACATCAATCGCTATCTAGCATGCATCTAGAGTATTAAGTTCATAAAGAACGAAGTAACGCTCTAAGCAAGGTGACATGATGAAGAGGAATTAACTCAAGCAATATGATGAAAACCCCATCTTTTTATCCTCGATGGCAACAATACAATACGTGCCTTGCTCCCCTACTGTCACAGGGAAAGTACACCGCAAGATTGAACCCAAAACTAAGCACTTCTCTCATTGCAAGAAAAACCAATCTACTTGGCCAAACCAAATCGATAGTTCGAAGAGACTTACAAAGATATCAAATCATGCATATAAGAATTCAGAGGAGATTAAAATAATATTCATAGATAAGTTGATCATAAAACCACAATTCATCGGATCTCGGCAAACACACCGCAAAAGAGTATTACATCGAATAGATCTCCAAGAACATTGGGGAGAACTTTGTATTGAGAATCAAAGAGAGAGGAGAAGTCATCTAGCTACTAGCTATGGACCCGTAGGTCTCAAGTAAACTACTCACGCTTTATCGGAGAGGCAATGGTATTGATGTAGAAGCCCTCCATGATCGATACCCCCTCCGGCAGGATGTCAGAAAAGGCACCAAGATGGGATCTCACGGGTACATAAGGTTGCGGCGGTGGAAAAGTGGTTTCGTGGCTCCCTTGGATGTTTTTGGGGTATAAGAGTATATATAGGCGAAAGAATTAGGTCAGGGGAGCTACGAGTGGCTCACAAGGTCGGGGGGTGCGCCCACCACCCTGGGTGCACCCTCGACCCTTGTGGCCGCCTCGAGGCTCCTCTGACTTGCACTCCAAGTCTCGTGGTGTCTTCTGGTCCAAGAAAAATCATGGCGAAAGTTTTATTCCATTTGGACTCCGTTTGGTATTCCTTTTCCGCGAAACTCTAAAACAAGGAAAAAACAGAAACTGGCACTGGGCTCTAGGTTAATAGGTTAGTCCAAAAAATCATAGGATTCCCTGTCCTATTTTCTATCTGCGCAGACCCATTGCTCCCCGTATCCGTGGCCGCACGCTCTAGGCACTGAGATATACGGTTCCGCCAGACGTTTGGGCAGGCAGAGAATATCGAGTGGTCTAGGCTACAGGCAGCCCTACCGCCAGTATTGTTGGATCATCTGGACACTGTGTCATGGGGGCTTTCACTGCGGGAGAGTTTTCCGTCAATTCCGCATACCAAGCATTATGTCGTCCCCCACCATTCCTTGGCTTTTCTCCCTTGTGGAAGGCCCCTTTGCCCTTGAAGATCAAGATCTTTGTTTGGCAACTCCTTAGAAATCATCTCCCTTCTGGGACCGAGGTGCGTAAGCAGAAAGACCTGGGGATGGCATGTGTCCCTTATGCACGGTGCCTGAGAATGGGACTCACATCCTATTCTCATGCACCGACTCACATCCTATTCTCATGCATCGTGGCTAGGGTCTTATGGGCGTTCGTCCCGACTGGGAAGCCCTAGACCTCGTGGATTTCCTCCAAACCAGGGCTACCCAACCTAGGTGGCAGCGCCACTTATTTTGGCTTATTTTGCGGCCATGTCGTGGACCCTTTGGACAACGCGTAATAAAATGGTGATTGTGCGGGTGTTTCCGAGGCCAGCGTCTGAATCCTTCAAGTTCCTTTCTTTTCTGCAGCACTGGCACCCGCTTACTAGGTAGCGTGACTGCGATCGTCTTGGTCTCTTGCTGCATGCGCTACTAGCTACAGCACACCGATTATCGTCTTCGTAGGGCCGCTTGTCGGCAGCCACTGGGTGGCTTTTTTCTTATTTCTCTTATGTTTCTTGGGTATGATTGTGTTGTTGCCCCAGCTGTTATTCTGTTGCAAATATGGATGGTGGTTATACGGATCTTTGCTTTATTTATAAAGTGGTCGGAGGGCCTATTTCGAGATATGGTTGTTAATATTGGCATAAGGATCTGCAGTTGACACCAACACATATTTGATATATCAAGGTTATTTTTGCCATGACTTCTCTTAGACAGTGTTGGTACGTACAGTTTAGAGCTACTGCGAACCATCCATAGCCCAGATGGCAGTTGTCCATTTGGATTTCATATACGTAGTTAATTCTTCATTATATGCAGGGAATAATGGTTCTATCTTATGATTATTGGGAAAGTAGTGTTTGATATTGTTTTTTTAGCCGAGACCGTAGAACAATCGTTCTACGGTAATTATATTATAAATAAAAGTAAGATCAAAGTCTCATGTGCAAATCAACATATGCCTTCTCTAGGAAACATAAATAACATATTATTCTGGTCCTAACATGTGATTAACCTAGGTCCTGATCTTAACAGCCTTGTTAGCTTTAGCTCGAAGTTCTGATGCCCATAAACCCTCCTTAAGATAGAACTTCCAAGCATTGCAACGAGGAGGTGCAGATCGAAAGATTTTATCATTCCTGACCGACCATATACCCCAGCATCCCATGATGATGATGTCAAATGCAATCTCTGCAGGAAGTGTGCTCATTGCCAATGTGATTTTATCATGAGCAGAAACTCCCCTCTGTTTTCCTGGAATAATAAGATCCCAACATGCCATGGCAAATGGGCAGTCCCAGAAAAGATGCATGGCTGTCTCCTCAGTGTGGTGCGAGCATAGTGCACAATTGTAATCTGGCAGAAACATGTTTTTGTGATGAAGCAAATTCCTAGTGTTTAGTCTGTCCTGATATAGCATCCAAAAGAAAATCTTGTGCTGAAGTCTGCATGAGGAGCTCCAGATATGCTTGAAGATGTGATGGTGCATCTTTGTTAGTTTAAGAGCATGATACATCTTCATGGAGGAATACTGACTATAGTTCCAGGTATAGATCCAGCTTCTTGGTCAGTGATATCCCCTCTTGTAGAGAGTGCTTGGGACAAGGTGTTCAGTTGTTGGTATGCTTGGAGAGATAGTGGTCGATGAAAGAGTTGACTGATGTCTTGATGTTCCATTACTTGGTATAAAGAAATACTGTCTTCCATAGCAAATGAGAAAAGTTCAGGGTAGGTGTGCGAAAGTGGTACTCCCGACCAATTATCCGTCCAAAAATGCGCAGTATCCCCCATCTCGGCCTTACAGATGGCATGCATCTTATACGTGGGCAGTAGTTTGCAAATCTCTTGCCACCAAAACAACCCAACTACCCACTCACCAGGCAATGAGGATTGGTAGTAGGTCTCCCAAATAATCTGCACCCAAGGGATGTCTGCTTTGTTGAGGAACTTGTGAATGAATTTCATCAACAGTGCTTGGTTGTGTGTGGCAATATCAAGTACACCTAGTCCTCCAAATTTTTTGGGCTTACACACCTTCTCCGATGAAATCAGTGGTGGGCCTGAGTCTAGTGTGCCAAATTTCCTCCAGAAACACTGCTTGAGGTAGATGTTGATTTGCTTAATCACTATTTTTGGCAGGGGGAGTGTGCACATGAAGAATGTGGGCATGCTTGTGAAGACTGACTTGAGCAGAGTAAGTTTATCCCCAGAAGAAAGCAGAGTGAAGCAGCTCAACAACCTGGTTTCAATCCTCTTCAACATAGGCAAATAATCAATAACTTTGGGTTTGGTGATGCTGAGAGAAAGTCCAAGATATGTGTGAGGCAGGGTGCCTATATTACATCCCATAAGTTGTGACAGTTGGACCATCTTATCCTCAGGAGTGTTAATGGAGATCATGGTTGATTTTGAGTAATTCACTTTGAGCCCAATATAAGCAGCAAAATGAAGCAGGAGACTTTTAATGTGTGTGAGTTGTTGAGCCTCAGCATTGACCACCAAAATGGTATCGTCAACATACTGAATGATGGGGTAGTCAGGGCATGAAGTATGCTGTAGTGGTGAGCTGATCAGAGAATTATGCATAGCTTCATTCATCATAGATTGCAGCAAATCTACAGCCAGGACAAATATTAAAGGGGAGAGAGGATCTCCTTGTCTGACCCCTTTTTTGCAGAGAAATTATTTGCCAGGAATACCATTGAGAAGAACTGATGAGTATCCAGTGCCATAAATCATCTTAATCCAATTGATCCATCTGTCTCCAAACCCTTTGGCTTTGAGTAAACCAATGAGAGTGGAATTGTTGAGCATGTCAAATGCCTTCTCAAAATCTAATTTCAGTAATATAATTTCCTTTTTTTAGTGATGGCATTGGTGGATGTACTCATAACCCCATGCAAGGCAATCTTGAATGCACCTATTATTCAGGAAACCATACTGATTTCTATGGATCAATTCGAGGATGATCTTTTGCAGCCTGTTAGCCAGAAGCTTGGTGATAATCTTCAAGGTGCAGTTCAAGAGAGAAATAGGTCTAAAAGCAGTTGGAGTGCATGCATCATCTGATTTGGGAATCAATGTGACAAATGAGTAGTTGATGCTCTGAAGGTTGACAGTGCCATTATAAAACTCCTGAATGAGTTTATAGAAATCCTCAGCAATAATATCCCAACAGTGTTTGATGAAAGCAACATTAAACCCATCTAGGCCAGGTGACTTGTCATTGGGCATTTCCTTGATCACTTTGTCTATCTCCTCTTTTGTGAAAGGGTTTTCAAGGGTGTGAAGATCTTCATGTTGCTGCAAAAGATGATGAAGGAGAAGTGGGTTCTGTGCAGTAACTGAGGTGCCCAATCTTTCCTTGAAGGCTCTAAAAAGAATTGCTGCTTTAGCATTATGGTCATGATGCTCATTACCAGCTTCATCTTTAAGCATAGCAATACTATTGTGTTTGAATTTAACTATTGCTTTAGCCTGAAAGTATTTAGTGTCGGCTTCACCCACTTGAATTTGCCTAATGGTAGCTCTCTGTTTCCAATAAATTCTCTGATGTTCAAGGATCTTGGCAAGATGAGCTTTGATAATATCCCTTCCATTGGCTTCAATAGTACTCAGGGGTCTGAACTCTTCAATGGCATCATAGCATAAGATCATGAAGTTTAAGTTCTCAATGATCTTCTTGAGGTCAGATTTTTTTAGCCCAAATTTTGATCCCTTCCCTTAATCTTTTGAGTTTAACTGCAATCCTTTTGGCACTATCTTTCTCTGTTACTTCTTGAGTCCAAATCCTAGAGACTAAGTCCTTGAAATCATGGTGAAGCAGCCAGTGATTTTCAAACCTGAAGATTTTTGTTTTAGGTATTGTTGTGCCAATTTTAATCAAAATAGGGATATGATCAGAGGTTGTTCTGGCAAGAGGATGAGCAAATGTTGCAGGGTAAGCTAAGGTCCATGCTTCAGATGTGAAACACCAATCCAGTTTCTCAAGAAGGGGATCATCTTGCATATTACTCCAAGTGAACTTCCTGCCTTTAAGAGGGATTTCAACCAGGGCCTGATGATTAATAGCTTCATTGAAGGCAAGCATATCAAAAATACTGCCCCAATCTCTGTTTCTATCCTTTGGGTATCTGATATAGTTAAAGTCTCCAGTTACCAGCCAATTAGGGCAGTTTGTGACATGAAAATCTCTGAACCATTCTAAAAATTCTGATCTTTCCTGTAACTGACATGGCTCATAGATGTTAGATAAGGCCCATACTTCCCCTGAATGAGCAGATGTAAACTGCAAAGTGAGAGCAAATGCATTACTGTGAAAAAGCTGTCCCTTGAGAACATGGCCATTCCAGACAACAAGTATACCACCAGCAACTCCCACAGATGGGAGGAATTCAAAATTGTTCAATCTCCGAAATTTCTGATGTATGAACTATCAAAATGATCTCTTTTAGTTTCTTGTAAACATAGAATGGTGCACTGGGACTCTTCAATCTTATTGTGAATTGCTGACCATTTCTTGGGATCATTAATACCCCTAATGTTCCAGTTCAAAATGGACCATTCTTTTGACATATTGAATGAAGATGGAAAAAATGTTGTTCATGTGATGTCAGACATCCGATGGGGGAGAGACTAAAAGAGGTGGAGATGCTCCATATGTAAGATACACATGCCATAAAACAATCATAGAACATGGGCCCAGCAGTCCAGTACAGCAAAAAACACACAAAGCTTACACCCAAAATAACAAGTTTTGGTTTTAGACTGAAGATAATAACAAATGGGCAAAACATAGGGAAACTATCTATTGCTGCTATCTCTAGGTAGCAATGGAGTTATCCCTGGCAGACTCTGGCATCTCAGTCCTCTCCTTAGCTTGAGTGGAGCTCTTGCTCTTCTTAATTTTGGACTGCAGCTGCTCCTCCGTGGTATCCTTCTCATTGACCTTGCAAAAGGTAGTATTAAGATTTTTTACTACTTTTGCAGGAATAAGAGGAGGTAAAGGGTGACATGTGATACAACCTCTGTTTGTAAAAGTACTTTTCTTAAATCCCTTAGCTAATTGCTTGAGCTTGGGTCTGCAGCTTCTTATTACCTCAGTCTCAACCAAAGGAGCTTTGTCCTTCCTCTTTTTATTTCTCTGGAGTGCAGAAGTAGATGAGGCAGTAGCTGGATCAGAAGAGGCAACAGGGAGTGGAGAACTGACCTCCAGGTCTCCCTTGACATGCACCTGCTGAGTGAGAGAATCAAGAGCATTCTCAGTAGGGCATGAATGAGGAATAGCAAATGGCAATGAATGAGGGCAAGTAGAGCCTTTAGTGATAATTTCCCAGACTTGTGAGTAAATGAAACGTTTAGCCCATGCAAATTTATCTGTAGTGAGTAAAACCACAGAAAGGAAGCTGACTCAGTCAACAGGAACAAGAATCACCTCTATGCTATCAGGCTTTGGAGCAAAGTGCTCCTTCCAAATACTGGCACCCTCAATGCCTAAAAATTGTTCTTCCTCTGATTGCAGGGTATGGTGCTGGAGTTGTATATGCTACTGTTCTGGTTGCTGAGCTGGAAGTTGTACCGCCACTGGAATGGTGTGGGGTTCATTGAGATATGTTGGGTGTGGAAATCCAGGAGGAGCTGACATATCAGAGCCTTGATCTTCTACGGCATCAGCAAAAGTATTCTCAGCCAACTGTATAGCGACTACAGGCGATGCCTCATGCTAGAAAAGCAGTGCAGATTGTACAGTAGGTCTGTCAGTGATCATGTCTGTCTATATAACACTATTAGGAACCATAGGAGGAGACTTGTTATCTGATGCATTAGCAATTGCCTCAAGCTGCATAGGATCCAAAGAGATGTCTGGATAAGGATGAAAAATCTGTTGAGGAAGAAGCCCCATGTTGTGATCCACAATAAGCAGATTGTCATGAGGCAAAATATCATCTGGGACTTCCTGAATAGCAGGCTGAGCAGGTACATGCACCAGAGGTATCCATGGGCCTCCTGGGCCGGGCCTTCCAGTATGGGCCCAATAAACACATTCAAATCAGGAATGTCACCTACCATTGGCGCCAAGGGACCAATAGCAGAGGAAACTGAGTTATCACTGTCAGGGTATCCCAGTGAAATAGTGATGTTACTATCCTCTTCACATTGACAACAGGAATTTCTCCCTCCTCCATAGGTGCCATGAGATCATCCAAATGCATGAATTCACCCTGATGGAGCTCTTGGTCAATAAGATTGTTCTATGGCATAGCCCAATGACCCAGCCTGGCAGATCCTCATCATGGTCTTCCTCCATATCATCTGGGTCATCATCCATGCCATTGTTCAGTGCCAGATTTAGGTTAATAGGATTGGCCTGATGATGATTGTGCTGAGCAGGATCTTCATGCTGAAGGAGAGGCCCCAAGAAGTGATTGTGCTGATTTGGATGGAAATTTGCCTGCTGTGGTGCAGGGTGAGGGTTACCATTGGGATTAATAGGATCCTCATCAAGAGGTTCTGCACCAAGAACTTGATGTTGAAGAATGACCACTGGGACAGTAAGAGAATCAGTATGGTCAGCATCCCCGAATACAATGCTAGCTGGAATATCCCTAAGTTCTTCCACCTTAATCTTCACCATCTGATTAGCTCTCATACTCTGAACTCGATCCCACATGACAAACTTGCCAAACTTACTAACAACATTATTGATTTCCTGAATGTTCCTTCTATCAAATGGAAAACCACACAGTAAAATCCAAGCTTCTCTATTAAGCTCCAATCTTCTCTAGTTCAGACCTCTGTTATGCTTCTCCACTATGACATGCACATCAGTAAACTTGTGTGGACTGCTAGCAGCCAGCTCATCCCGATCAAATACACTATGCATCTTGACATAGGCTTCGCCGAAGGGACATGGAATGATTTCAGAAAACCCCAACTGACGGTCAGTAAAGAAATCGGAGAGTACCTCTCGGATGGTATTGAAATCCACTGGCAGATATGGCATGCGGACAATCGAGACGATCGCCCAGTCCTCGTGGGTCTGCGGCGGAGCAGCAGTCACAACGCGTACCCTCGCCGGCCTGCCTGCAAACGCCACTTCTACATGGTTGGGAGGGAGAAACGGTGCAGGATCAAATGGGAAGGTGGCCATTGTCGCCGCCCTGTGAGCGGAGAGAGAGCTGGTGTGGGAGACAATGGGTGGAGGATTGGATTGTGAGATGGGAGAGCGAGAAGCTGCAGTGAGTAGGCGTTGGGCAATGGAAGGCGAGGCGCCGGCGTAATGGGGGCTGCCTAC
>NC_041381.1:35564692-35590504 GCF_002162155.2 Triticum dicoccoides | reverse complement strand
GGGGGGAGTGGTGGAATTATGACCGGTCAGCTGATTGACAACCCTTGCCATCTCCGTCGCGGGAACGGTGGAATCATATCTCGGAATAGGTGAAGCCGGGGATGGGCGTGGCGTGAGCTCACATGAGTAATTGGGCTGGGCTTCAGAAAAGCAATCCCGAGCAATGTGCCCCCACTTTTTGCAAGATCGGCATTTGATCCGATTAGAGCAGCTGGGCCTAAGATGGCCATGCATGAGGCACCGGACACAGAATTGGGCCTGTGAAGAATTTTGAAACTGCTGTGATCCCGCCTTGGACCTAGTTATGGCCATATTTGACATACCATCAATACCACCATTATGACCCGATGATGGAGCCTGCTTTGAATTTCAAGCATGAACATCTGCTGCTCGTTCATGTGAGGAAGGAGATTCGATGAAAATGCCAGGTGATATGAGAGCATCAAGATAAGAACACCTTGGATGTCTTTTGAAATCATGGGTCCATGCATCCTTTTTTTCTTTGAGATATTGATCCAATTCCCAATTAGAATTTGGGCCACCACTGCCCCAGAGCAGGAAATTGATAGTGCAATGTTACCTTGTTGAATGATAGATAAACCCACTTCCTTGGATGAAACCGAGAATTTGAATGACTTGTTTTGCAAATGTTTTACCTTGAACATGGAGGCACGACCTCCAAAACATGATAGTAATATCGTGCCCACTGATGACTCAGTCAATCTGAGCTGTGACCTCGTGAATTCCACAACCATGGGAAATTCCTCCATGTCCTTACCTTCTTCATAATTGATTGGGACTCCCCATTTGCGCCAGATGGTGGCCGCAAAGTCTTGACCTTTGTCGAAATCCAGATCCGCGAGAGACATCTTGAGGTGTGGTGAATGGTGATCGAAAGAAGAATGGCGTAATCATGGTGGCCGGTAGTAGATTGGTGGCCAAACCGACCAGTTTGTGGCCGCCGCGGCCGGAGTGGCCGGCGGCGGGTGGGGAGGCTAGGAGGCTAGGAGGCTAGGGAGACAAGCATGCCATCACCGACTATCAGCCAGTGTTTGATATTGTTAGTGATGGACGGCTATTAGGTACTTAATTCCTACAGATTTTAAACTCCTTTTCATATGTGTGCATACATGAACTACTACTGACACATAATTACATACTTGATGTTTTGCTAAAGTTGTATGTCTTCACATGATGCGCGTCTCCTGTGAGAAATTAAAACGATTATGTGGTGTCCCTGTGCGACGGAAAAGATGAGATGGAAGGGCCGAGTACAGTTTGTTCGCACAGTCAGGTCCGCTTAATTTTACATTTCTCGGGTAGTCCTGTTTATGCCTCGGTGCTTCTCACTAAATCTCCAGTCATCATTTTGTTTCCGTATCATAGCACGCAAGCAACCCTGATGGGAGAAGATAGCGACTAAATGCCACACATTGAGATGCATGTTTAGTTGACAAACGTGGGAAATCCGTGATCAGTGTATTATGAAATGCCATGTAGAGACATCATTAGCTTGCCTATATCTGTTAAAACAAAAGTATTTCTATAATACATATAACAAGATCGTTTGAGCTCAGAGCATGGCAATATGAACCAATATATATTTTTTCCATGGCAACTGAAATAAACTTTATTGCATAGTTATATAATCATCTTTCACAAATAGTTATCTCTTTTCGCTATAATTTAAGAGAAAAGTCACATAGACACAAATTATTGACTCTCCCATAATAAATATTATTCTTATGAAAACAAACTAGCCCGTGCAACTTTGAATGACTAGTGGTGGTAAATTGGGGAAGTTCCAAAAGTTTGATACAAGCACCTCTTGACACGTACTTCAACAACATGACTCAATAATCATTTTACATCTAAAAAATGACTCACGGAAAGGGTATTCCGGTGAACACATTGAGTTGAAGACTACCATTTTCTTGTTCCTTGAACCAGAAGACACCCATTTCATTTTCTAGTATCTCGTCGTCCTCGACAATACATGCCCAGTTTGTAGTGATGAACGCACGCTTGTCATTCTTGCCCATCGATAAATTAACTTGACGAGAGTCTTTGTGCAGTTCGTTGGTGACAGACACGAGTGTTTTTTTATGCAGATAACACTTGAGGAAATTGTGAGTGTAACCCACTGAGAAGTACTAAAAGCACAAGAACTCACGGATCACCAGTTTAGGGCATGTTGATTGGTGAAATGAGATATGAAAAGAAAGTTAAAGTTCTTACCATCTTCTTGACTGCAGATTTAGTGATCTTGCAGACATAGAAAGGTATGTCAGGTTTGATCTTATTGACTTGCTTCTTGAGAAAAATCCACCTTCTGCGTGATAAAACCACAGAGTTGCCGTAAAAGATGTACATTTTAAACGGTTCTATTGCTACCCCCTTATTATTAGGACCTACATGAAAGAAAAATAAATTTTAGAGACTAGTACATTGCTTCATACATGAATTTACTGTTATCCAAATATAACGTTACCCCTTGTTGCCACAATGGCTCTGTTGCAGTCATTAAGTTCAGCTTCATAGTCAGAATCGGATGGGTAAATGTAGTAGATTTTATCATCATTGGAGTTGTCACTGTCGCTTGCATCGTGGTGACTGTCATCACCACTGTTGTGCTCCTCTTCATCGTTGCACTCCATGTCGCTTTCATCATGGTGACTGTCATCACCACTGTTGTGCTCCTCTTCATCGCTGAACTACATGTTTTCTATTTTGAGTGGCATTGGAACCTGTAAATGGCGTTAAGAAATTATTGTGAAGATATATATTTAGCATCTCATCAAGTACTGTTAACAAATTTAAACAATCCACACCTCTAACACAAGTTCCACATCACTCCCATTAACGGTGATGTCCAACTCCTTGCAGAAATAGTACATCACAGGCAGCATGAGACGAAGAGGTTATAACAACGTGGTTAAATAAATATAGAGTAAATGACACCAGCAGTCCTATAACTATTCGGGGAGGTAGGTCCTAAAACTTTGAAACTCAATATTTAGGTCTTGCGCATCCGAGCTCCTAACTCTCCCCACCCTCGTTGACCTGCTCACGTGGCGAGTGGACCAGGAACACGTCGGCTGAGGGAGCCCACTAGAAGCGCTCATTATCTAAAACAGCCTTGCAAGGCCCACGATTCTCACAAGGAGCGCCTCTATTCTTTCCTCTCGATAGCTCGGCGACTTGAGGAGACTGGCCTGGACGGCGTTGGTGCGGCAGTGGCACCGGCATCGAGCGGACCTTGACGGCGGGAAGGACAGCACGCCCCTGACTGAGGGAGGCGTCCCGGTGATCTCGTGCTGGCTTTCTCTCTCCATTAATTGTTTGACATGCCTGCAAAATCTCTATCTCTCCTCACAGACGCGGTTTTTTTGTACGTTCGCACTCTGTATGCAGCGCAAATCCGAGCGGACCATCATGCATGCTGTCCGTTAGGTCCACCGTTGTGTCAGTCATGCACCAGCCACAGGCTAGTAGATTTGTTTCTCTAGCAGGTGTTGTGCATGCTCAGTGCACTTTTCCCTCCCATGTTTCTGTTTAGTGGCAGGCCAGCCTCATAATTATATCTGGCGTGGATAATTAACGTCCCTAGTTACTTTTTTTCAGGATAATGTCACTAGTTACTGTGGGATCATTACATGTTAACCCACAACCTCACTAAAAAATTACACGCGTGCAATTTTTATGAAGGCTTTGTCGGACTTTATGAAAATGTGCCTGAACTTTGGCATGAAAATCAGAAGGACTTTTGAAAAAACCATTAAAAATAAAAAGTTCTTCGAGTTTTGTAGACAAAGTTCCAAAAATACGGTTAAAATGTTCTCAACCTATTTTTCAAAAATTGCAAGCTATGCCAGAGTTTTCCAAAAGTCCTTCTATTTGTCATGGCAAAGTTCAGATACCAATTTAACAAAGTTTGGTTCTATTTAAAACTATTTAAAGAACATTCTTTAAGAACAATTTCAATAACAGGATATTTTTAATTTTGTGATGTTTAAATTACTTCCAACAGCATAGGCTAGAGAGATAATCACAAGAATTAATTCCACGGCCGGAGGGGAAAAGAGAATCTAGCAACAGCGTCACCTACTATTGGACAAGACTAGTCTGAGTCCTAGCGGGGCCCTTCTCAACTTTTTCTTTCTCATTCTTTCTCTTAGCTCTCTCATCTCTCACTTCATTAGAAAAAGGGGTGTCTCTCTCACTTTTTTGGAAATTGGCCGACATGTGCATCTTGTTTGTGCCACAGCATCAGCCGACATCTTTTTTCCATTAGGTGGAACCATTCCACGAGGAGCAGGGCTGCACTAGAGCCAGGTTAGTTTGATTTTTTGTGGTTACGCCCGTGCTTAGGGGTTGTTTGGTTACGAAGATTTTGCTAAACTACAACACTCTAGCCGACCACCATGGAGGCTGCCTAGGCATCTGGGTGCTAAACTACAACGATCTCTCTAAAACGTGTTTTACTGAAAAAGGGTTTCCCCCGCTTTATATTATAAAGCAATCACCACCACAATACATCCGAGCAAACAACAAAAGAAAAGGAAAAGGAAAAACGGCAAATATACACAATGCTACAGGACGACTAACGGGATTCAAATGCACCAAGCAAAGGCTTGAGCATCGAAGCCCTCAGCAAGCTCCACATCCTGCCATTGATAAGGTGAAGCCAAGGCGACTAGTCACCGTCGGAGGACGACCACACTGTCACCTTCCGTGCACCATTACTGCAGAACCGCCATCCACCTCCGCCTCCAAAGAAGGCCCCCTGCCCTCTCGTCCTAGGCCGTAGGACGCCACACCATCGGTAGGCAGAGCTGCTCACCCCTGAGCACGCATAGCCGGTCCAGACGATGGCCGGGAAGGACGACAAGTACGGCGACCCCATCAAGCAGAGCAATTCCTCCACCATCACATCATCTCCGACAAAGAGTATGGAGCCTGCTGCAAGCCATCGAACGAGGACACCACTGAAGATAATTGACGACCCACATGCTCAGAAGCTCACACCACCACCTCCACCGACCCAAGGCGGCGTCTTCAGGAAGAAGACGACGCTGGAACGCCGCTGCCGCCCAAACCAGGAGATTTTGGGCTTTCACCCGGGTCACGGAGGTGGAGGGCGAGGGAGAGGATCACGATGTCGCCTTCAGGAAGGGTAGCAATGCCCGGAGCATTGCCGACAACGTGGCCGTCGACGCCGGCCAGGAGCTTCCTCCGATCCAGAACCCACGCCCCCATCGCCCCACCCAACAGCAGGCTAGCAGGACGAGGTGCACCTAGGAGCAGAGGATGACGGCGTCTTCAGCTCGAAGCACGGGGCCAGCGGGGAAACCCCAGCCTCGAGCCCCACGTTCGCCGCCACCATGCTGCCCGAGCAGCCAAAGAAGGCGCCCCGCAGCATCCGCGCCAACCACCCGCCGCCGGAAGGGAGGCACGCTCACCGGAAGAGGCCGCCGCCTCAGATCCGCGCCCGCCACGCGTGGCCCGCGCGCCCGCCCCCACACGACTGCGGAGAGGGGAGGAGCCCCCAGGCGGCACGCGAGCCACCGCACCTGCCAGATCCACCACCACTCTGCCCCATGGCCGCCGCACGCCACACCGACCGGGCCTCCACCGGATCTCGCCGCCCCCGCGCCGCCAGACCGAGCAAAGGGGAGAGACAGGCCCCGCCGCCGCCAGAGCCACGCGGGCTTAGCCCGGCGCCGCCTGCCGGCGGCGGCGGAGGGAAGGGCAGGAGAAGAGAGGGCGGGTTCCGACGGCTAGGGTTGAGCCCCCGGGTCGCCGCGGGGGGCGACACGGGAGAGAGAGGGAGAGAGGTCCTTCGGAAGAGCGCTCAAATGTGTTTTACTAAAACTAGAAAATCTCTATGCACCATATTCTGAATAAATGGAGGGTGCCTAGGCATCTGGGATCTCTGTATAGACAGTAGAAACAAACCAAGCTGAGTACTTCAGAAATTGCTAAAACGCCAGGAAAAGAAACTCAAAAGTACCGAAGGCAGTACAAATTTTCTTGTTATAGTGAGTCACCTTGGGACGAGATGCACGAGATATATTTCCTGGATCTTGACTTGCAGGAAAGCAATCGATATCCGACATTTCAACCTGTGATTTCCCCTTCTTATCCATCTGTACATGACAAGTGAAGAAAAATAGGGTCAGAAAAAGAGCAAATGAAGAGAGGACGATGGGGGTGGGGATGGCGGCAGTGTAAGTAAACAAGAAGAAGAAATCAAAGACGCACTCTACCTTGGTTTTGGAAGCACAACGCAGAGGATGAAACTATCGATCTCCTTTTGTTCAGAGTCCAAGGACGTGTGACACTTTGGTGGAATGGTGCAGCTCTAGGATCTCCAGCAGATGGCCAGTTCGTGAGCTCCGGATCAACAGAGGAAGTGACCTTAGAGAAGGGAGAGAGGAAGCTCTAATGTTGTTGTGTGTGGTGGGTGGTGGTGGAAGTGACTGAGGGCAATGATGGTGGATTAACTACCAAATAGTACAACTCACCCAAAGAGTTTATATGATGCCGCAACACGCCCAATTCCAATTTTGTTTTGAACATAACTTTCTAACTAATATATAGCCAGCACACATGGTCGTTGACACTTATAAAACAAACCTGTGAAATATGGAAGCGTTCCTACTCTCCAAAACAGGGAGAGCCGCAGGTATTTATTGATGTATTACGAGAGACATCTCGTGACGTTACAGAGAGAGGGGGATCGATAGAAGAAACCCCAGATATACATGCGGGATAGGGAGAAGAGATAAGAAGTTAAAACAATAAAACAACTCTATCTCTACCTACCTAGCTTGTCATCCAAGATATATAGCGCATATGCAATATACGTAATGTTTAACGCTCCCCCATAATCAAAACCGAACTAGGTTGAGATTACAACGAAATTCTTCAAAACTCCTAGTCGTTAGTGCCTTTGTGAACCCGTCTACAAGTTGATCCTTGGATGGAATAAACCGGATCTCTAACTCTTTGTTGGCAACTCTTTCTCTGACAAAATAAAAATCTATCTCGATGTGTTTGATTCTGGCATGGAAAACTGGATTGGCAGACAAATAAGTTGCTCCAAGATTGTCACACCAAAGAAGTGGAGTTTCAGTTTGCAATATTCCAAGCTCTTTTAAGATGGCTTGAACCCAAATGATCTCAGCGGTAGCATTTGCCAATGCTTTGTACTCAGCTTCAGTACTGGACCTGGACACAGTAGCTTGTTTCTTTGCACACCAAGAAATCAGATTTGGTCCATGAAAGATAGCAAATCCCCCCGTGGACCGACGATCATCCACACACCCAGCCCAATCCGCATCAGAGAAGGCACTGACTCGAGTGGAGGAGGATCGATTTATCATGAGACCCATACGTACTGTATTCTTTACATACCTCAGAATACGTTTTGCTGCTGTCCAGTGAGCTGTGGTAGGTGCATGCAGAAATTGACAAACTTTGTTGACTGCAAAGGAGATGTCAGGTCTCGTAAGAGTTAAATATTGGAGTGCACCAACAATACTCCTGTAGCTGGTACTGTCTTCCTGATACAGGAGTTCTCCTGCTGTCAGGGAGAGAGGTTCTGAGTTAGACAAAGGAGTAGTTGAGGGTTTGCAATCCTGCATGCCAATTCTACTTAAGAGATCAGTAACATATTTTCCTTGTGACACATGAATGCCATGCTCAGTCTTCTGAACTTCAATACCGAGGAAGTAGTGCAAGTCTCCTAGGTCTTTGATAGCAAAGTCTGTTCTAAGATCATTTAACAAGGCTGTCACTGCGGCACTAGATGAGCTAGTAACAATAATATCATCGACATAGATGAGAACAAACATGGTAGTATGAAACTTGTTGTAAATAAACAAAGATGTGTCAGACTTGGAAGGAGCAAAACCAAGTGCTTGCAGTTTCATACTCAAGCGCGAGTACCATGCTCGAGGGGCTTGCTTGAGTCCATACAGGGCCTTATCACGCTTGCAGACATGGAACGGTGCATTTTTATCCTCAAAGCCAGGAGGATGTTTCATGTACACCTCTTCTTTCGGAACACCATGAAGAAACATGTTCTGTACGTCTAGCTGTCTGAGACACCATCCCCTGGAAACAGCAACAGAGAGCACAAGACGAATAGTAGCTGCTTTGACGACAGGACTGAAGGTGTCCTCGTAGTCAATGCCATAGCGTTGTTTAAAACCCTTTGCAACTAGACGAGCTTTATAGCGATCAATGGAACCATCAGATTTCCTCTTAATTCTGTAAACCTATTTGCAGTCAATGAGATTTGTACCTTCTCGACGAGGGACGAGATGCCATGTCTTGTTACGGTGCAAAGCAGAGATTTCTTCCTCCATTGCATGTTTCCAGCGCGAGTCACCAAGAGCTGCAGCTAAAGTCTTAGGCTCGCTAGATTCTCCTGTTATACATGTGAGACCATATTTGGAAATATTCTTGTAATTAATTCTTGTAGTGACTCCCTTTTGTAACCTGGTGCGTAGTGGCGTAGGTGGTGTTGTAGAAGGCGCAGCCGCAGAAGATCCAGGCGACTGGAGCGGAGCAGCCACAACGGATCCCGAAGGCGATCCGGGAGCGCTGACAGCGCCCGATCCCGAGGACGCGTCGTGGGCCACACCGACCGAGGCGTCAGATGGATCTGCCTCGGGAAAGAGCGGAGCGTCATCCATGCGCGGGTGGTCGGGCGAGACCGCGCGAGTGGAGGGCCCGGGTGTGGAGGACCGCCATGCGGAGGCCTTTGGCTGGTTGGGCCGGCATGCATGCATCGGGTGGGGAAACCCTGGTGGAGGCCCCGCCGACCGCACGGATCCCGCGGCAGCTGGGTGTGCTGCACCTGCCGTGCCTAGCGCGGTCTCTTGGGTGGATCCCGAAGGCGATCGCACTGCAGAGGGCGGCGATCCCGAAGCAGATACGCCAGGGGAACCCGTGCACATAAAATGTTGCACTGTAGCATCAATTTCATCTTGATTTTCTGGTGGATTTGCATTATTTTCTTTGCTGGGACTTGCTGAAACAGTAAACTCAGGCACACCATTAGGAGAGTTAGACAAATATTGATCATTGCAATTATTTTCTTCCCCACTAGCTGCGCCAAAGAGATGTGACGGCAAGAGAAGAATTTCTTTTCTAAGGAGAGATCTGGCATTAGGATGAAGAGTAGAGAAAGGAAATTGAGTCTCATCAAAGACCACATCACGGGAGATATACACTCGTCCGATGGAAACATCTAAACATTTGACTCCTTTGTGTTGTGCACTGTAGCCAAGGAAAACGCATTGTTTTGACCGGAACATAAGTTTCCGATTGTTATAGGGACGAAGGTTGGGCCAACAAGCACACCCAAACACACGAAGTGGTGCATAGTCAGGTTTGACATGCAAAAGACGTTCGGTAGGAGTTTCATTCTTGATAACACGACTAGGCAGAATATTGATAAGGTGTACAGCGGTGAGAAAAGCTTCGTCCCGAAATTTCAGTGGCATAGATGCGGCAGCAAGTAATGCGAGGCCTACTTCAACAATGTGTCTGTGTTTGCGTTCAGCAGACCCATTTTGCTGATGAGCGTGAGTACATGAAACATGATGAGATATTCCCAATTTCTGAAAAAACGAGTTGAGTTTCTCATATTCACCAACCCAGTCAGACTGGACGGTGATGATTTTGCTATCAAACTTTCTTTCAACAAGTGCTTGAAAGTTGTGAAAAACTTGAAATACATCGGATCTTTTCTTGAGAAGATAAATCCACATATACTTGCTAAAGTCATCAATGAAGCTAACATAATGTGCGTGTTTACCAACAGAGATAGGAGCAGGGCCCCACACATCAGAAAAAATGAGTTGTAATGGTTTGGTAGAAGCACTAGTTGAGACAGGATATGGTAACTGATGACTTTTGGCTCTTTGGCACGAATCACAAATTGTTTCAGAATTATGCTCTCCAACAACTGGGAGTTTATTCTTGCTAAGTACTTGCTTGACAATAGTAAAGGAAGGATGACCTAAACGGGCATGCCATCGCTCTAAGGAGAGTTTAATGGCGGCACAAACTTGTTTATTGAATCTGCTAACTTTGCGAATCAACGGGTAGAGTCCGTCCACGCATCTACCTCGGTAGAGGATTTTGCCTCATGACCTGATCCTTGATCAAGAAAAAGATGGGGTGAAACTCTAAAAACACATGATTGTCAAGAGCAATGCGATGAACAGATAAGAGATTCGTTGATGAACTAGGGCAGTGATGAATATTATTAAGATGAATATCTCTATGAGGGGAATGAATAATTGAATGACCAATATTGCTTATCTCCATACCTTTTCCATCTGCATTATGAACTTGATCTTGCCCATGGTATCTCTCATGCATTGTGACCTTCTCGAGCTCATGGGTGATGTGATCCGTTGCTCCGGAGTCCACATACCAATTGGTGTCTACACCATAGGATGTGTTGGTTGTTGCAGCAACCTTCTTCTTATCTTCAGCATACCGCCACTTGCATTGCTTTGCTATGTGATTAGTTTTCTTACAACTCTGACACTTGCCTTCATACTCATCATACCCGCGAAAATCGTTGTTGTAGTGGTTTTGACCGCCCCTATTGTTGGTGTAGAAGGGTCCTCCTCCCTGGTAGTTGTTGTTGGAGCCGCCACCGCCACCATCATAGTGGTTGCCGTGGTCGCCATAGTAGCCTCCGCCGCCGCCGCTGTTGTTGGGGTAGTGGCCGCCGCCACCGTTTCCAGTGCCACGACGAGGACCACCATTGTCGCCATTGTTGGGGTAGCCTCCACCGCCGACGCCGTTGTTGGGGTAGGGGCTGCCACCGCTGCCGCCGCCGCGATAGCCCTTGGCCGAGCCACCTCCTCGGACGCGTGATGCGGCGTTTGCTGATGATTTGAAGGCAGCCGCACCCGTGCCCTGGAACATCTCAACCCTCTGGTCAAAAGTGGCCACCATGCCGAAGAGCTCATCGACTGTGACATCATCAGGACGCACATCAAGTGCCGAGATTATTGGCTGATAGTCCATGTCAAGACCGGATATGATGTGGGAGACGAGTTCATTCTCTGTGATGGGTTGTCCTGCTGCTGCTAGCTCATCGGCGAGACCGCGCATGTGCCCAAAGTACACAGAGGCGGATTGGGTTCCTTTCTGGGCGGTGGTGAGGGATATGCGGACATGATTGGCTTTGGATCTGGATTGGGCAGAGAACATATTGGCGAGAGCTGACCATATGGCGGCAGAAGTTTCTAGGGATGCTACTTGAACTAATTCTTCCTTGGAGAGGTTGCAGAGCAGGTAGGCGATGATCTGTTGATCTTGAATCAACCAAGGTGCATAAGCAGGGTTTGGAACAACCTGATCTTTGCCCAAAGAGATAAGAAGTTAAGAAGCAGGGTTTGGAGAGGTTTTGCTAGTTAGGGTTTTTGGTGGTTCGGCTATGGTTTGGTCGATGTACCCAAAGAGACCGGCCCCCATGATCTGGGAGCGGGCTTGAGCACGCTAGGGTATGTAGTTGGATCTGGTAAGTGGTTCGGAGACATTGTTGTTGAGACCGGAGGAAACGACGGATGAGGATGTTGACATAGTCGAGTTCAAGGAAGGGGATGGCTAGACGAGATGGAAGAAAATGGCTCTGATTACCATGTGAAATATGGAAGCGTTCCTACTCTCGAGAACAGGAAGAGCCGCAGGTATTTATTGATGTATTACGAGAGACGTCTCGTGGCGTTACAGAGAGAGGGATCGATAGAACGAACCTCAGATATAACATGCGGGATAGCGAGAAGAGATAAGAAGTTAAAACAATAAAAACAACTTTATCTCTAACTACCTAGCTTGTCATCCAAGATATATAGCGCATATGCAATATACGTAATGTTTAACAAAACCTTCATTCAGACTTAGTAATAAAACATATGGTACAAAGACGCATACGAAATTAATACTACTAGAAGGCATAGCTGCCTTCTTTGGTCTCACATACCGATTAAATAATATGGGGAGTTTGGTAGCACACAAAGGTAGCGAATTTATTACACGTGGCTGAAGTGTATTCAGTCACCAAATGGCAGCACTGCAAACTACACACGCATAAACTAGTTCTTGAAGCATCTGCATATATAGCATGACCCACATTGATCTAGACGTCACCAGACTCCATCAGTTAGGGGAACAGAGGACGATCACCAAGGTTCCCAGTCATTTGTATGACGTCGTACACCAGCTTCTTGCGCCTTCTAATGATGTCTAGCTGGAAAAGAAAACCAGAGTTCGGGTCAGGGGTTTTGCGAAGTAATAAATCAGAACAAGCAATTTTTCAGAGAAAGATCAATCACCGTGTCAATGGGCCTCATCAGACCAACACCTCCGAAGTTCTCCGCATAATACATCACGTAGGCCCCAGAGTCCTCACTGGTGCATTTTTCGATTCCAGATCAGCACATAACAAAGCAAACAAGTTAAATTGCACCCAAGGCCAGGGAACTAACCGTGAGCAGGGGTCATGCCAGCCTTTGTTGTTCTTCACGGTCCACTCACTGATGTTGATCTCCCTGCCATCATTTCCAAGGAAGTTTCCTACCGCAGCCATTCCCCTCATCATGATGTCCACAGTTGGATCGTGCTCATGTAGGCTGGTTAGCATGGGGTCCATAACCGTCAACACGCGATGACGCATGTCAAAACCATAAAGGCTCCAGCTGCCACCAAGGATGTTTTCATGAAGGACAGGGCAGTACAGCTGTAAAATGAATGGTATTATGATTTTCCAATTAGGCTTGCAACATATATGATCAAGACATGGAGACATTCAAAAAAAAATCAATTTTTGCAGCCAAGTTAAGGAGCTCACCATACGAGTACGCGCAAAGCTGTAGTGTGGATAGCCCAGGAGTGCTGCTACGAAAGCACGTCAGTAACACACGCCAGTAGATATATCTTAAGGTCCCAGCGAACACAATTTTTTGTTTTTGTAGCTTACAGAGACTTGTAAGGACAACAGGCATCTCCATCTAGGCACGTTCAAGCCTCCCAGCATGATCTGATCCTTTTCGTTGAAAACACGGACGTATGCTTCAATTGTTTCAGCATTGACCCCTATTTCATGGCGGAACCAGTCCTTGAACCCATCACCAGTTGTCATCATCGTCCACGGGAAAACGTGGTGGAACCAGACCCTGGACAAATGACCAAAGCACAAGTCAACACAGCAGCCAACAAAAAACCAATAATTGTAACAATGCCAGGTCGATTTCTGCTTACTTTGCAAGCTTGTTGATATCTTTACAGAGCTGCATGAGTTGGTAGTAGGTGAGTGCAACATCGTCATCGATCTCTACATGTGAGAGCCCACGATCAAATGGTGTTAGTCCGAAGCGATCCTCCATGATCAAGCCTTGTACCAGTGGCACTGCCAAAATTCCAAAAGTAAAACAATTTTAGTATACACCCCACCACGCACACAAACACCCAACAATTAATTTCAGTACCTTCATTTGCTAGATTTGGTTGCAGCGGTGGAAGTGAGGCCGATCCCTCGTTGCTATATGGGTACTGGTAGAACAGTGGACCATCCGAGCTAGAGCTGCCCCCCAAATCATAAAAAACTACACCTGGGACATAATTGTGTATCAGATAGAGACAACAAATAACGGGAAGTGCCAACATTCTTTTTGTGCATGGACTAGTGGTCCTATCCTGAGTAGTTGACCCACCAGCTGTCATTGATGCAGTCCCAACTGCGGCAGCTTCAGAATCATGGACACCCCCACCACTTGGCTGTTGTTGTACTAGATGACCCGGTTGCGCCAATGGCGCAAGAAGCGAATTAGAAAGAATGTTAGTAGTGAGTAAGTAGGAGATGTACTCTCTCCATTCCTAAATATAATTTTTTTTAGAGATTTCAAATGGACTACAACATACAAATTTATAGACATATTTTAGAGTGAAGATTCACTCATGTTGCTCTGTATGCAATCCCTTGTTGGAATCTCTAAAAAGACTTACATTTGAGAACAGAGGGAGTAGATGACAATGCAATGTGAATTGTATTACAGATAGTAGACTAACTTAGATCGGTTTTCAAGTGAAAAAAAAATACAATGTTCAGAAAAGCGAGTAAGTTAGGGCCTGTTCTGATCTCCTCCCACTCTAAACTTCTGAAAAATTCTGACCGAAGCCTGGCCGAACGGAATAGCTTCTCGAAGTTGCACTCCAGGAAGCCACGATGGGCTGCAGTCCATTTTTTTGAAGCGACCGATTCCCCGCTTCATGTATTTGTGAATCGGAAGCTGCAGTTATTTACGGCCGGATTGCCACCGCCAAGAAAAACGGTTCGCTCCTCACCTCCAACTCGCTCGATCCCGCAGGAAACCCCTCGCTCACAACTCCCTTCCCCTCGTTCTCCTCTGCAACCCTAGCGCCGCCGTTCCGGCCACCACGCTCGGCAGCCCCCGTCGCCGGCCAAATCGCCCCCTGTGACTACAGATCCGGCCGCCCCGGTCTATTTCCCGCCGGATCCCATCTTCGCCGCCGTCCGACGCGCCTGCTGCAAGGAGCTGCGCCCCCATGTCTCAGAGGAGCTACACCCCGACGCCATTGACACCCGAGCGACTCTCCCAAGCTAGGAGCGGCACCAGGACGACCACGCCCAGCTCGTTTCTCTCTTTTTTTAGCCTGTTTGCAGTTTAGCCCGAAATGGACTGCTTCCAGCCGGCCCAAGGTGGCAAGAAGCTGGGCTTCACCGCCCCCGTTGGACTGCCAGCTCACCCAGGTGCTGGGGAGAAGCTGCCTCGCTCCAGAACACTTTGCTTCACTCCACGTGAAGTGAGAAGTGAGGCTAGAAGCTGGATATGAGAAGCTTTTGAGAAGCTAGCAAGTCTCCGAACAGGCCCTTAGTGTGGATATGACGACAGATACAATTTATCAAACTTTGCTGATAGCAGTACATGTAGTAGAATGACATAGATCGGTTTACAGAAACACTTATATGGAGGCAGCCTCACAGCTCATTTAGGCATCTTCTTAGTCTGATTGCGGCATTCAAAGGGTGTGAATGTACAAACAGGGTGTCATTGCATTGTCTGATAATGCTTGCATAGTACACTTCCACAGGTACTTAAGCGTGACGCTTCCACTGTTAAACCATTTGGCACAACCCATATAGCTATTACATTGAGAATATCTTTGCTTTCATTGGTCCATATGCCACACTTGTAGAACCAAATATCAGGGGAATCACCAACAAGATAGTTGTTGTTCTCTAGCATGCAATAAGGACTCAGGATGTCTTCCATCAGCACTGGCACATAACAAAACAAAGATGGAACAAAGGAATTACATGTGAGTACAAGACAAGCAAAACTCAAAATTAGCAGCATGGTGACAATGAATTACAGTGGGAAGACCACCAGCAATATACAGAGCTAGCATGATATTAATGCCTCAAGGGATCAGATAATTAATCATTGGCAACAAAAGAACCTACTGCCACTTTATATGGAACAAAAAAATGATTATTATGGTGAGAGCGGAATAACATGAAGTTGTAATGTGCAGCCAACAACTGCAGCTATCTGTATAAGCTACTGCTACTTGACAATCTATATTGACAGAAATATTTGCGAAGTCATTCTAGTCTATCTTAAGTGAAAACATGCTTATAAGGCATCCTTAATTCTCTCTGTTGTTCAGTTTCCTTTTGATGTCACTTTATTCATATGGCAAGTATGGGTTTAATCATCAGTAGACGGAAACTTTGTGTGAATCAAAATACCAAGTTTAGTATGGGAACTATAGTTTCTCCATATGTCATTACTTCAAGACAAAGCATGTTATTCACACCCACTTAGAATCATAATTTCCAGTAAACTTTCCATACAGCAATATCAATAAAAAGGCTTTTGTTCTTTACCTTTGATAGAAGAGGCAACTGGCTGAGGCTGCCCTAGCATGAGGTCAAACTGTCGATTGCAGAGCTGAAGCACTATTGAAAGTAATTACATCACCTGCTCGATGTACAAATAACCATTATATCATATATCATATTTTACGGTTAAAACGGCAAAAAGAGTAGAGAACGGCAAAAGGGAACCACACAATTTAGTCAACAAACTAAGTTTAGAGGCACAAATGTATGATGGAGCGCACGACCAAAATGGATAGATTTTGGTCGTGCGCTCCATCATACATTTGGTCCTGCCTATGACTTCTTGAGGCGCAAACGGGTCATCTATCCATTTTACGGTGTGTCCGGATGATTCTGTAGTTGCGCCCTTATGGAAGTCTTCAACACTTAAGAAAAACAAATTAGAATAAATTTGCTATACATACAAGGTTAATCAAATAAAACATTAGGTATGTTTCTCTTAAAAAGCAATATATGTTTTAATAGTAGGAACAAAAACTGTTAGCTGAATTGAATATAGAGCTCACTTGTTATAGCTGCAACTGAGTTAACTCAACAGTACAGAACATATAAATACAAAAAAGTGAAGAAAGAATGCATGAATTTTATGTGGATAGGTTTTGGTCGTGCGCTCCATCATACATTTGGTCCTGCCTATGACTTCTTGAGGCGCAAACGGGTCATCTATCCATTTTACTGTGTGTCCGGATGATTTTGTGCGAGAACTCTCAACTTATACCCAGTGTCCTTCTCCAGGTCTTCTATCTCTTGGCGTAAACGATTTTCCTAAGAACAAATCAAAATACTCAGCAGCTATCTAACATATTTAATCCAATTATCAACACCAAAAAAGAAAAGCTAGAGAGACTAAGGCTACCCTCTGAAGATAAGAACTATTTGTAGTTGCGTCCTTATGGAAGTCTTCAGCACTTAAGAAAAACAAATTAGAAGAAATTTGCTATACATACAGGGTTAATCAAATAAAACATTAGGTATGTTTCTCTTAAAAAGCAGTATATGTTTTAATAGTAGGAACCAAAACTGTTAGCTGAAAATCTACACTACCAAGGAAGCCAAACTATTATCAATACATTGACTTTTTATAGCTGCAACTGAGTTAACTCAACAGTACAGAACATATATAAATACAAAAAAGTGAAGAAAGAATGGATGAATTTTATAAATTTCCTTGAATCTACACTACCAAGGAAGCCAAACTATTATCAATACATTGACTTTTTTTTGAACGGACAATACACTGACTAAGCAATCAAAATGTACTTGTCAACATTTAATCTGTATGTTAAAATAAAGGCATGTGTACTCTTATTTGGATCATAGAAAACCTGACATGACTACCTGTATGCTATTTCCAAAAATGATATCAAAACTACTTTGCAAGCTATTCTGTTTTATTTCTACAAATGTACAGAAGAGGATCAATTACTTTGGTTCTATTAGGTACCAACTTTTTTCTTTCCTTCACATAGAAAAAAACCTAGTCAGCTGAATCATGACCACCTTCAATTTTTTATATGTACACAAGAGCACCCACAAAAATATTTATATTCTCCACAAGAGATAAAAGTACCCGGTTCTGACTTTTATAGTCACCACATTCAGTCACTTGAGTATTTGCCCGTTCGGCTGGTATATAGATACATTAAGAAATACCATGAAGCCACTGGAGGTCCTCTTGAGCTGATCAAGAGGAGTTGCTTATTTTTTGGCATTTGCGAGGTGTTTTTGCCAATCAATACAACTTAATGAGATAAATAAAATGGTATCTGACATAGTGACAGTGAGCAGTCATAACTTAGTCCTTTTGTAGAAGCATTCCAAGCAAATAGACAAATGAATGAATGCAAAGAATAGGAGGGGACCCGACCTTTTAGTCCTAGCTGATCCTATATTCTCAGTGGAAAATAAACCGACCCTTCTTCCTTGTTACCGCAACGCAATCAAATGGGATTAATAGGTCAAGATAACTACTAAATATTACTTACTCATGGATGTATCTAAGAGAAATCCAAATTGCCTCTAGAACAACCCATAAGGAATAGACGCGAAGGAAAATCCTGGCAATACATGATTAACTAACCATGGCCTAGCAAAAGTAAACTGACCATATTGTATATCTCACTGCTGATCTGTGGCAAGCGACCAACCACGATCATCGAAATTTCAGGCATTTATTTCTATTCACATGCTCCAACTGAATGATTTCAGTGAGGATACTGTATAAACAAGATGTGCATCTTATATATTTACTCTTGCAAAATTCTAATGATATACATTAGTGTTATTTTTTTACAACAATAATAGATGATCTATGCAAAAAAAAAGGTAAACCACTACAAAGACATTGTTAGATTACTATGGAAGTATCAAGACGACTCAAAAATGCCAAGTCACAGTTGGTACTGGTATCAGTCCAATCCGAGGGAAGAAATAAATTGGAGAAACTTCTCTGTTCTGTACGGAGAATCACAATCCAGAAAATAATGCATCCCCTTCTTATAAAATGACCTGTACTTGCATACCTGCACCAATAGATAATGAACACATGTGAAGTCACTTTTAGAACCGCATAAATGGCTAAAGGCAACAAAAATGAATTAAATTAAGTGGATCTACCGCAGATTCATTTACCATAGGGGCTCATCTCCGCACCAAAAAAGGAGGCAGATGTTCCGTTTTCTGCATCTACAGCCAGTACCAACAAAAGGTGAGATGCATGTTGCACAGAGTAGTAATGCATCAGGCTTCATGAGGCTTCCGTTTTCTGCATCTACAACCAATACCAACAAAAGGTGAGATCCATATTGCACAGTAGTAATGAATTAGGCCACATGAGGAGGGAATCAACAGGACTAAAAGGTACCATGCGTGATGAGCTCCGGGAATCAGCAGGTCGCCCTAGGGTGGACGGACAGCAGCGCGAGGGCTGGACAGATCCGGCCGTCTCTGCGGCGCATGCTCCTCCTGCCAAGGAGGATGGCCATGGCGCCGTGGACCACCGTTGCGGCTCGAGCTCCTCCCTTCAATCAGTAGAAAGCTAGCACATATTAGTAAGGTCCCCAAACAGATATCACATAATAAAGTGCCAAGAAAATAGACAATTGATTACAACTTTCATCAAACAGAAATATTAGAAAGATCCATCTCACAGAAGAATCATCACACAAAAATATTAGAAATATTGGTTATTGTGAGAGAGAAAGGGCAGAGGCATGTATCACCTTGCCAAATGGAAGCACACCTTGCTGGTGCACATGACGCACTCAGGTCTGCAATCATGTAAAGATTGTCAGAAAACCAGAGAATCAAGCAGTAAAAATTGAGAGAGAAATACGTCGCGGACGCAGATGTGCAGCCTAGATCGGAGAGGAGTGAGAAGGGAAGGGGAGGAGGAGACAAGCGAAGGGGAGAGGAGGGTCACACGGCTCCTACCTCTCGACGTGCGTGGCTCCAGAGGGTCGCTCGCCTCCGCCCCTTGCGTGCGCTGCCATGGCCATGTCCAGATCAATCAAAGAAACTCGGTTGGCCGCCATCTCCCCAATCCCCCAAGCTTGTGCAGCCTGCACGCGCCTACCGGTCCCTTCCCCTCCATCGGGGTCGCTCTCGATCTGGTCAACGCGCCACTGCTGCCCTCCCACGCGCCTCGGATCCGGCGGGCGCGCCACCGCCTGGTCCTCCTCCTCCTCCTCATGCATCTTCCCCCTCCCTCTCCTCGCTCTCCTCACACCCCGCGACCAGCACGCTGGCGCCGACGGGGAGAGGAGAGGAGCCGACGGCTTGCGGAGGCAGGAGTGGAGGAGGCGGCAGGGATATTCCTCCCCAGACGCCCCCACACTCCCCTCCTCCTCCTCCCCCGTCTCATCCACCCCTCCTCGTCCCGGATCCTGCCGAATCCGAGGCTTGTGGGCGCGGAGGCGAGCTTCTCCGGCGGCGGCGGCAGGAGTGGAGGCAGGGGTCGCGGGGGAGACGCGCGGGCTAGGTCACCGGCATCGGCGGCGAGCTTCTCCGGCGGCGGCGGCAGGAGAGGAGGCGGGGATCGCGGGGGAGACGCGCGGGCCGGAGCTGGCCGGAACCAGCCGGCGCGATGGGGAGAGTGAGGGGTTAGCGAGAGAGAGAGAGGAGGCGACGAGTAGGGGGGGGCAAGTGGGACGGTGGTGGCGGCTAGGTCTTCTCCACGGGGGAGGCTGCCTTTTATATGCCTGCGCGTGAAATGACTAAAATGCCCATGGCGGGGCACGGAATTTACAGGCGGTGGCACGAGTACTGTTCATGGCGATTCAAAGGCGACGTGGCCACCTTCATTGTGACTACCTACCCCTTCATCCTTTATAAGTTAGATAGGGTCAAGCCAAACCGAGCAAGACTCTGTCAGTTAGAACATGGGATGATACGAACTGTTGGAAACGATTGTTTTGGCAATGCTTCACGATGTATTGATCGGTGCAAAGCGCACGTATATATGGAGTACAAAGTGGGCCACAACCTCAACTATACAATGACTAGGAGGTGGGCCAGGCTACACAATATACATGCACAAACCACTATTCAACACCCCCCCCCCCGGCAGTCAAAGCGTCGCCGGAGGCGCAAAGACTGGATCTGAACTCTTCAAAGACAGAAGTAGGCAGTCCTTTCGTCATGATGTCGCCGAACTGCTGCGCCGTCGGGACGTGGAGGACCCGGATGCGCCCAAGAGCCACCTGCTCACGAACGAAGTGTATATCAAGCTTAGTATGCTTCATTCGACGATGATGGACCGGGTTGGCAGAGAGGTAAACGGCGGACACGTTGTCGCAGCAGACGAGCGTGGCCTTGTGAACATCACAATGTAACTCCTGGAGCAGCTGACGGAGCCAAGAGCATTCAGCAACGGCGTTAGCCACTGCTCGATACTCAGCCTCGGCACTCGAGCGGGAGATGGTGGGTTGTCGCTTGGAGGACAAAGGGATCAGGGACGGCCCAAGGTAGACACAGTACCCCGAGGTGGAGCGCCGTGTGTCCGGGCAGCCATCCCAGTCCGCATCAGAGTAGGCGACGAGGTCGGTGGAGGCGGAGGGCGTCAGCGTAAGTCCCAAGGACTGGTTGCCGCGTATTGATCGGAGGATACGCTTCACCACAGTCCAATGAGAGTCGGGTGGAGCATGCATATGAAGACAGACCTGCTGAACGGCATACTGCAAGTTGGGGCACGTCAGGGTCAGGTACTGCAGGGCGCCCACAATGGAGCGGTAGAAAGCTGCATCAGATGTAGGCCAACCCTCCAAAGCGGAGACCTTGGCCTTGGTGTCGACAGGCGTGGGAGCGGGCTTGCAGTTAAGCATGCCAGCTCGGTCGAGAAGCTCATGGGCATAGCGCTGCTGATGCAGGAAGAACCCATCTGGCCGTCAAACCACCTCAATGCCAAGGAAATAATGCAGAGGACCCAAGTCCTTCAGGGCAAACTCATCACGAAGACGAGCAGTGAGCCGCTAGAGGAGCGCGACAGTGGATGCCGTCAGAATGATGTCGTCGACGTACAACAACAAGTAGGCCGTGTCAACTCCGTGATGATACACGAAGAGGGACACATCAGAGCGAGTCGATGTAAATCCGAGCGTCTGCAGGAAGGCGGCGATGCAGTGGTACCAGGCTCGAGGTGCCTGCTTCAACCCCTAAAGCGAACGGGAGAGCAAGCACACATGATCTGGATGCGTCGCGTCGACGAAGCCGGTGGGCTGCTCATAGAACACCTGCTCAGCCAGGTGGCCATGCAAGAAGGCATTGGACATATCCAACTGATGCACATGCCATGCTTGGGACACGACTAGCTGGAGCACGCGCGGATCGTGCCTGGTTTGACAACCGGGGCGAATGTGTGGTGAAGTCTACGCCCGCGCGTTGCCGAAAACCCTGAACCACCCAGCGAGCTTTATAGCGCTCGAGAGTGCCATCCGGACGAGTCTTGTGCCGAAAGACCCACTTGCCCATGATGATGTTGGCACGGGGCGGCCGAGGGACGAGCTGCCAGGTATGGTTCCGCTGAAGCGCATCGAATTCTTTCTGCATTGCAGCGAGCCAATGAGGATCCCAAAGGGCGGCTCGAGCTGACGATGGGAGAGGAGACGGCTTAGAGGCGGAAGCAGCGAGAAGATACTCATCGCTGCGGTACCGCGTGCTCGGGTGCAGGGCGCCAGCCCGAGAGCGAGTCATCGGGCGGGGCAGCGGGTCCGGAGGGGAGGCAGGCGAGGACGAAGACGAGCCCGCCTCCGCTGTGACCGCCGTGGGCGAGGCCGCCGATGAGGCGGCGGGCGAGACCACCGGCGTGGTGGCGGGCGACGCCACCGCGGGCGAGGCGGCGGGCGAGGCCGCCGGCAGGGTCGAGGCCGGGGACGCCGGGGGCATCGCGGGCGTCGAGGGAGGTGTGGCCCCTAGGGCAGCCATCCGGGAAGAGACTCGACCTGTGGCGCGGGGGGCACCCTCAAAGCCGGGAAGCGGCCCAAGAGAGGCATGTGGGCGGCCGTCACTGGGAGCGGGCAAGGCGGCAACATCCGAAGGTACCTGCTGAAACGGAAAAACCATCTCATCAAAGTAAACGTGTCGTGAAGTGATCACCCGATGGGAGATAGGATCATAGCAGCGGTAGCCTTTGGTGTTAGGAGGATAGCCGAGAAAGATGCAGGCCACAGACCGAGGTGTGAGCTTATGAGAAGCAGTGGAAGCGATGCTAGGGTAGCACAGGCAACCGAAGATGCGGAGCTCAACATAGGAGGGTGGCTTGCCAAACAAGAGGTGATGAGGTGCAAAATTCCCGCGAGTGTAACAAGGACGAATGTTAATGAGTAGTGATGCGGTGGCAAGTGCGTCGGGACAAAAACGTGGGGGCACGTTGACGTGAAAGAGGAGGGTGCGAACACAGTCATTGAGAGTGCGAAGCACGCACTCAGCGCGGCCGTTTTGTTGCGAAGTGTATGGGCAAGTGAAACGAAAGATCGTGTCGTGTGTGGCGAGAAGGTTGCGGATCGCAAGGTTATCGAACTCCTTCCCGTTGTCTGTTTGCAACGCATGAATGGGACGTCCAAACTGCATGGAGACATAGGAGTAGAAAGCGGTGAGAGTGGCAACAAAGTCCAACTTTGGCCGCAACGGGAAGGTCCACACATAGTGCGAAAAATCATCAAGTATGACAAGGTAATAAAGATAGCCCGTGTTACTTGCAACAGGAGAGGTCCAAACATCACTATGAATTAACTCAACCGGGTATGATGCGACATGCGAGGAAGTGCTAAAAGGAAGATGAACATGTTTGCCGAGGTGACAAGCATGACAAGTGTGATCGTCGATCTTATTACACGTGAATGAAAAACTCTGAAGAATATGACAAAGGGTGGCGATGTTGGGATGACTGAGACGACCGTGCCAAAGGTCCACTCCGGCGGAAAGCGCCATGGGTGCGGCAATGGATGAGGTAGATGAGTGGACCGGGTAAAGCTCGTCGGGGCTGTCACATCGGTGGAGCAATATCCGGGTACGGGCATCCTTGACAAAAAAGCCAAACATGTCAAATTCAACGGTAACACGATTTTCACCTGTAAGAGAATGAACGGAAACAAGATTTTTAATGTTGTCAGGAGAAACAAGCACATTAGAAAGATATAATGGCATGGAGTTAGAAGGAAAAGCAGCATGGCCGACATGAGTAATGGGCATGGAAGAACCGTCACCCACGATAATGCGAGCAGCGGTGTGAACGGGGTGAGCAGCAAGAAGGTTACCGGGGTTGGCGGCCATCTGAGCCGTGGCTTCGGTGTCCATATACCAGTCGCCATCGCCAATGTACTGCTGCGGCGTGGGGGCGGTGTGTAGCGCGGGGTCCCAAGGCGCCGGCGGGAGGGCCGGGGCGGGCGGCGCCGGCTGAGGCGGTAGCGCCACAAACCCACCAGCCGGAGGCAACCCATAGGCCGAGGGGCCGTAGAGCGGCGCGGGCTGGTACACCTGAGGTGCCGCGTACAGGGCCTGGTGAGGGGCCGGGCGGGCGCCCAAGGAGCCGGGGACGGGGGCACGCGGTATAGGCATGGAATACGCGTGCACAACCCTCGTCCAAGGGTTCTGGCCGGCCGGCCAAGGTGCTGGCGGTAGCTGGTGCTGCGGCTGGCGCGGCGCCCCGCCGTGGGAAGCCGGCTGCTGCGAGTGCTGCTGCTTGCGGCCACCTCGGCCGCGACGTCCGCCCCGACGCTGCTGCTGCTCGGCGGGGAGCGGAGGGGCCTTTGGCGGCGCCGGGTAAGTAAACCCGGGCGGCGGCGGCGGCTGGAAGGGGCCCGGGGCGGGCCGCGGTGGTGGGGCCGGGGCGGTAGGCGGCGCACCGCCATGGGTACCGGCGGTGAGGGCCGTGTGGGTGGCCCGGGTGCACGATATCCGCATCCTCCGCTCCTCCAGCTTCAGGTATGCAACGATCTTGGGGAAGGTCGGGTTGGTGATAAAGGGGGATGTTGGAGGCGGCATTCCCGAAGTCGTCGCTCAGGCCGACGATGAGGGTGCTGAGGAGAAGCTCATCGGAGACCTTCTCGCCGAGGTCACGGAGCTCGTCAACAAGCTTCTTGAGGCGCATGCAATAATCGTCAACAGACGACTCAAGCTGCTGGCACCCAAAAAAACTCGCCGTGCAAGAAGACCTTGCGTTGGAGCGCATTGTCGGTGAAGAGGCCGTTGAGCTTTGTCCAGACGGCGTGAGGGTCATCATCGGCGGAGACCACCGTGTGAAAGAGGCGGCAGACCGGGGCGGTGGCGCGGCGGCGAAGGTTCGCGACGGCGGCGGCATGAGGTGGCGGCGGCGGCGGCTGCACGGGTTAGGGTTTAGGATCATAGGTCTTATACCATGTTGGAAACGATTGTTTTGACAATGTTTCATGATGTATTGATCGGTGCAAAGCGCACATATATATGGAGTACAAAGTGGGCCATAACCTCAACTATACAATGACTAAAAGGTAGGCCAGGCTACACAATATACATGCATAAACCATATATTCAACACGAACTAGTCAGTATACTAGTACAAAACAAACACTTGGAACCTAGGATTACAAACTACAGTAGTCAGAATGCATGCACCCATGCTTGATCCAAAGGAGGGTCCGCTGACAACATGGACATCAGTCCATCCAGTAGAATTCTTTTCGCTTTTGGAGACACCCACGTTAAGTATACTATTTTGACCAAACAATTGATCTAAGTATACTATTTTGACCAAACAGTGTATCCGTTCACACCGCGTTAAGTCTTAAAAAATCATTACCTTTCCCAAGCTCCTCACACATGGCTCGTGGATGATCATCATCCCCACCCCGCTCTAGTATATTAATCCCTGTTTATTTGTTAATTTATTATTAGTATCAGCATGTAGACTAGTACAACCATACGACCTCGGAGATCCGTCGGCATATATCGATCTATGCCTACGGTGGCCGTAGGCATAGTTAGGCCGTCAGCATAGATGTGGCCCTGATGCTAGATATTATTTATATTTTTTTACTAGGAGCTGCCACGTGGCGAGGCAGCCCCTGGCTGAGAACTATGCCTACGGCATGGCCATAGGCATAGATATTATTTGTTTTTATTTCAAATTATTTTTATTTTTTAAGTTAAAATTTGTTTAATTTAAATCTAACTTATCTAAACTTAAAATACACAAATTATACATCGATTTAGGGTAGAATTTGACACGAAGGGAACCTTATGGTGGGTTTGGCCCAGACCTTGTTCTCAAAGTGTTCTTATGGGCCGACCTATCACAACCAGATGAAAACGTCCATTGGTCAAAGCTCATGCAGTGAAAGTCAAAGGCATAGATTTTCGGGTAAACTTATCCAAGGTTA